>NC_038241.2:39926558-40226558 GCF_000004515.6 Glycine max
CTGCAAAATTTGACATCTAAGGAAACTTCGATAACAGATAGCCTGACACGACCAACAACCACTACTAGGATAGGTTCTGGTATCATGTTAGAATTTGAAATTTGAGTTTAGACCTAACTCGACCCAAAAACTTCCTATCTTGCAAGGTGAGAGTCGTCCACCACTTATATACATTATTTTGATCGTATGGTTAAGGAATCTTGAACTATTACCACATACCAATTGGGGTGAAGGTGTGATTTTCGATAATTAGCACATACCAATTGGGATCATCAGGTCCCGTGCCATGCTGATGAAAGGCGAGAACCGCTCGAACCTTAAGGCCACACTTGCACGCCATCGCGACGAGTTCCTCATACCCTCTCCAATCGTAAACCCTAGGTTTGTTCTTCTCGACCAATCCCCACCAAATTTCAATAACCACGCCTTCCACACCGGCCGTGGCGAGAGCCTTGAGTGAGAACATCATCGCCTTGGGCCGCGCGACACGGCCCTCCCGGCCGACGGAATTCACCGGCAGCGTGACGAACACCGGCGAGCCGCGGCGCCGGCGCCGCGGAGAGAAGTCGTGGTGGAGCTGGTAGGCGACGTCACCGCTGCCGTTGTCCGGCGACAGGGAGCCGCCGGCGTCGGGGGACCTGGAGGAGTTGAGGCGCGAAGAGACGAGGGCGTGGCGGCGAGGGGGCGAGCGGGCTCGGAAGGTGACGCGGGAGGGGAAGCGAGTTAGGCGAGTGGAATCGGTCCGAGTGGAGACGAAGGAGAAGGAGAAGGAGAAGCTGGCGGTGGATTGAGAGAGGATCGCCATTGATTGGGGATTGGAGGGATAGGGTTTGAGAGAGAGTGTCACATAGAAATAGAATAGAGAAGAGAGGGAGCACAGTGTCTCTGACTCTACACTCTACTTCTCGCCCTGTGGAGGAGAGAGATTATATGCCATTTTTCACTTTTTCATTTTCAAATAAAATGCCTTTCTCCACTTCTTCTTCTATAACTTTAAATTCTATCATTTAGTTTTAAATAACTTTTAGTTATTGTAATTTTTTATTTTTTATTTTTTTTCTTGTAATTTTTTTTTCTTTTACTGTTTATAAATTATGTTTGTTTTTATTTTATTTTTAAAATACTTTAAATAACACTTTGATCAATGACAAAAAATTACCTAAAATACTATGAAAATAAAAAATAAAAAAATACTAAATAAAATGCTAAAAAATATTTAAATCTATCATCTAATAAGAAATTAACATTGAATTTTAAAGAAATTATTACAAAACTGAGGAGTATACATAATGTTATGATTAAATATTAATGCAAACAATATATTATTATTATATTCATAATCTATTCATATTATATGATATGATGTTTTTTTCTGAATTAATATATGATATGATGTATTCTCTTTTAAAGAATTAAATAAAAAATATTTTGATTAAAAAAACATACCTTTTTCCTCTAATGCATTTTAATTTTTTAATTAACTTGTTTAAATTAATTTTACATGTTATAAATTTATCACAAGGTTTATTTCAAATGTTAATTTTGTCTTACTCCTACAGTGTTAATTTTAAAAAATAATGTTGGCAAACCCACGTGAGAGCACAACGTAGAAGCTAATTAAAATTAAATATTAATAGTATAAAAAGGTAAGCAATACTAATATCTAGAAAATATTGTGTTAAAAAAGAAATTTGTTGTGTTGACCGTTGATTTATTAAGTTCGTATTTTGCGCGTGATGAGAAGGTTAAAAAGAGAATTTGCATATGAACAAAAATTAAACAATAAAAACAAATTTATAACCAATTTTTTTTAGTGAACAGCTTATTACCAATTAATGCATATATAATGTTTAAATAATTTATATTGAATTGTACCCCAAAAAATAAGTATTTTTTACACACAAAAAAAATTGTAACTATCATTAATAACATCATTAAATAATATATTACAAACATTCATCCTCTCTTTAAGTAACATCACATCAGTGGTTACTTTTAGATTTTTATGACTAAAATATTTAAGTGTGTGAGTTATAGTGCAATAAAAGCAATTAAATTCATTTTTCACATTTTTTAAGTGATAATATGTTACCTCAGGGCAATTAAATACGTGCCAAAATCAATGGTTTAAATAGGTTCTGTTAATAAATAGAAATAACACTTTGTGGTTATTATATTAATATACATTTTCTATGGAGATAAGTATATGTAAACAAAAATGGTAGAGATTAAAAGTGAGTAAAATAAAAATTAAAAGAATAACAAATTACAAATAATGCTGCAATTATAAGGTAAAAACTTTTACATTATATATAAATATAGATATTTTACATTATATATTACGTCTTGTACAACCAAAGCAAGAAATTTATCCTTAAAATTGTTGAGGAAAAGTTTTAAGCTCAGTCAGTTAACGCAAAAAATACATAGGTCATATGCAAGTTATAAGGAGTAAAATTGAACCAAGACTCAATCATTAACTTTATTTTAGAAAACAATGTACTACAAAATTAATACACCACTAATTTTTTCCTTGAGATAAGGGTTTGCGTCAGAGAAAAGGACATCCTAAAGTTTAATCATACTAAACAAAACAATCAATCCCTTGTATAAGTTACGTGTAGAGGCTTGCTTTTATGCTTCTATGTTGTTTGTTTGCGAATTTTTATAACATTTTTAAATATCTAATATTTTGTTAATTAAAAATTTAATGTGTAACGCATTTTTTAAAACACAAATAAAAATTAGCTATAAGATTATATAATTGCAGAAATTAATTTATCTAAAATTTGATATACATAACTATTAAAATAAGACTTAAATGTAATTTTATTTCTTTTATTTTGTTCCATCTATGATTTTGTCTTTCATTCTAAAATAGAGATATTTGATCTTTTATTTTAAAAAATTCATAATTTTAAATCTTTCTTTTATTTTGTTTAATCTATGATTTTGTCTTTCATTTTAAAATAGAGATATTTGATCTTTTTATTTTAAAAAATTCATAATTTTAAATCTCATATTTCAAAATGTTATTTGGTCATTTTATTTGATCCCGTATTTTAACAAATAAAAAAATTTAGTTCAATTTTCAATTTTATTTATATTATTTCTCACATTATTTAAAATAAATTACTATAATTGTGATTATTTTTTTTTTACTAAATGGAAGAATCAAATATCTCTGTTTTAAAATGAAGAAACTAATTACCTATCCAATAAAATGAAATATCAAAATTACATTTAAACCTTAAAATAACTATCATTCCAAACACCCAAATTTTGGCTAAAGGATAATGTACCCTTGGCCTACGCAGTTCAATTAAATCCTATTAGAATTTCCTTTTGAAAATTCATTCTAGCAAAATATTTAAAAAAAAAAAAAAAAAGATTCAAATAGTCATCCTTAATTATTGAAAGGTTGGTGTGCATTGTCAAGATTGGAGTACACGCAAAATTACTTGATAGAAAAGATAATCGGAACAAATAGCCATAGTATATAAACACGTCAGAATATCAGGTCTTTACCCAAAAAAAATAGTTTCTTTTTTTATCAAAAGAGTAACAGAAATCAGACATTAAACGATTCTAATTAAATTCAGTAAAAAAACACAAGCAGCTAAAGTTAGCAATAATTCGAGTAGACATTAATTTTGAACAATCAGCTTGAGTGTAAATATGACATTTGCCTTCTTGTAAAAAACTACATTAACGAATCAGAACCCGCTTTAAACTGCATGCTGGCGTCCGAACCAACTTGGTATAACCAAACACTCAACTCAAATTGAATGCCATATAAACACGCTACCAACAATTGGCTTGGCTACGACATTTTAATCATGTAACGGCCACCTATGTGTACCACTAAAAGGTAAGGCCTTGATAGTAAGGGCATCTAAAAACCATGTACGATATATTATATTACACGACATACGAACTTCAAAACTAAAAGGCAGCGAATAAGAAACACGCCCCATGACACATTCCTCATACATGCGAGTATGCGACTTTAAACATAGGTGATCAAAGAATTAAAAAAAAACTTTGATGCGGGAGACAAAAAATTATTTGAATAATTTCAAGGAACGGCTAAAATATGTTGCATTACCTATCCCAAACACATGGATGGATGGACTAAGATGATTGTTTCACTCTACAGCCAATAGTAATAGGAAAAGAAAAAAAAAAGTAAAGGACATAATATCTGGACCACCATAGACTCCTATAGTTACGGTATCAGCAGATATCATGGGATATCATCTATCTCCTTTCTTGCTCCTTCCCCCATTTCACCCTGTTTCTCCTCCTGTACGTAAAAACCACATCTTTTCTGCCAAGTTAGCAGAAGAAAGATTGGTCATCACCCACCGACTTCCTCCATAGCAATGCAGAACAATAAATTTTTAAAAATAAAAATGAAAAAGCAGACTCCATGACCATGTTATGTTGTTGCTGACATGAAATGCAGACCCAAATGACCGAACACCTGTTCCCAAAAATGGTGATGACCCGACTCATGTATGCAGTTGAGACCCCCACGCAACAAATGCAGATGTATGCAAGAACTAGAAGCCATGAAATAGCAATAGCCTCAAAATGAAATTGCTCGACTGATTGCCAACTTGGCCCATTCGGCAGATTCCTTAATCAAATGGTCATCAGATGATAAACACTCTTTGAGGAAGTCTTTGCTAGACACAGATTGCTGAATCAAGGGGCCAGCACTACTGCCCAAAGTATCAGCTAAATCTCCAAGCACGCCAATTGCTGTCTTAGTCACAACATCATCCCTGGAAGGACAAGAGGCACCAATAAATTAAAATAACAAATTAAAAAATTTGAAGATGCAAAATTCACAAACAGGCAGAATTAGAATTACAGAAAATTACTTACATGTCCTTCTCCATATACAAACTATCCAAGAATTGCAGCACATGAGGAGCATAAGACATCAGAAGCTGGGTCTTTGGGGAACCTTTAAATCCTTGGAAGATCCCTGAGTATGCCTCTAGAATTCCATTTCTCAAAGAATTTGTGTATTCTGTCATATCATCATCAGCACCAGATGTATGAGCAGAGAGTTCTGCAGCACTCTGAAGCATAGGCATTGCATATAACAAGTACTTCTCAAAGTTTTCTCCAATTGCCAAGGCTATGTCTCCAAAACATGAAAAAATAGGAGGCTTAACAGACCTATGCAGCTGATTGCTGGACAAATCCTTAAGAAGTTGGGTCATTATCCCATCACAATAAGGCAGTACTTTCTCCTCCAAGGCTCTGCATACATCACCAACCACACCCACTGTGATAGCACATACCTGGTAGTCCTCAAAATTTTGGAGACCCATCTCCAAGTACTTGTAAAATTCTGTCATGTATTTCGCAAAATCAGCACCAGTTGCATAGGCCAAAGCTCCAATGGCAAGCATAGCCTCCTCATGAGCTGTTGCACTTCGAGAAGCAAACACTCTCAAAAATAAACCCATTATTTGGTCAGCATACTGCATGAAATGATACTTTGTTGGTTCAGATGATCCTAACTTCTGTATGATAACCTGCAAGCAACCACATAGAAGGCCTTGTAACTCATTCTGCCTCTCGTCAGATGAAACCTTCTGATTCTCAAGAGTCTGATGGAGCTCCATCATGATGAGAGGAACAAGTTGTACCACCATAGGAGCTGTTTCATCATTAGAACACCTCACTACTTCATTTAAGGCTTCATAGGCTGCTGTTCTAAGGCGGGATTCTCCAGCATCCTCTCTGTGAGTTACAGTGAGAAGAGCATGAACAATATCTTGAAAGAAGGGGGTCAATGGAGAGGACGCAGATGCAGCATCCTCATAGCCTTGGGCAAGAAAATAAAGAGCACCACAAGCCTTCTCAGCAACATTTGGAACATCCTTCATGCTCTGAAGCAGCACAGTAATAATCTGTTGGCAGTTTGCTGGAGTAATAATCGGAGTATCCAGAGCTGATCCATGCAAAAATTCGAACATTCGCCCTAGAGTCCATGCAGTTGTGTCCTTCACGTGATTATTTGGATCTTTCATCAATGCAGTGAGCATGAAATTCAAAGCCATATTCACCAGTGGCACAAGTTTATCAGGGGAGGGACCTTCTAAAATAGAGCCAAAGGCATAAGTTGCAGCTTCCCTTTGCCTCCAATCTGGTTTGGTTATATTCTCTTCAATAAACGGCATAACCAAAGGTACAATGTCATCACCAACTGTCCGTGCAACTAATCCCAAGCAGGTACCTCCAGCCATAGCAATGTTCCATGCTCCTTCATCCTGGTCTTGATCTTCTTCTTGCTTCAGCAGTGTCTCCAATAACATGGGGACAAGAAATGAAAGTGCCTGTTTAATAAAATAAAAGCAGGGAACCTCTGAATCCCCACTAAAATCACCACCATATTCTTCTAGTATATCAATTTCTTCGTCACATATTGAACTCCAAAACTCAATTGCCTGAAGTGCAACCGGCTCCTCATCTTCCCTCACAGCCTTGGCAGTGATGTTGAAGATATCTTGGATATAAGGAGCTAACTTTTCATAGTATGTCGAAGAAATAGCTACCAAGCACTCAAAAGCTGCTCGTCGAATCTTCAATTCAGGAGATTGTGTTGTCTCACACACAATTCTCATGATATAATCCCGCTCCATGTCATTAGAAAAATTCGCCTGAGCAAAACCCAATGCATTGTACAATGCTTTTATGGCAGCAAGCCTGACATCATTGTTTTCTTCTGTTGAATTCATCCCTTGAACAACAGCAGTGAGTATCTTATTTACATGATCCTGGTCTACTACATCAGGGGAAACTTCTTCACAGATGTAACCAAGGGTCTCAAGTGTTGCCTGTCTTGTAGGGGCAGGAAGCTGATGAGCATTAGACAAGAGGGATCCTATCAATTCAGGCCACTGTTTATGAGGCAACTCAATGCCAGCAACTTTAGCAATAACCTGTGATGCAGTTGACCGGGCATCAAGAGAAGGAGAAGAAAGTGTCCTTAACAAGAATGCCTTAATCTGGGATTTCAAAGTTGGGTCCAATGACAACCATCTTTGAACAAATTCTATTTTTCTGTGCTGCTCTTTAGCATCCAGAGCATTCTTCAGAATTAAACCTGCTAGCTTGCGACTCTCTGCAGGCTTGTCGTCATTTGCCAGTTCCCCAGCAAGAGAAAACAAGAAACTTGGAAGATTCTGTTCCTGAAATTGTTTCAAGCTTTCCTCGGCTTGTTTCCTTAATGTGCCATCGACTGCTTGCGCGTTTAAAAGGATTTGAGTAACCTCCATGGCCATCTGAACCTGAAACACATTAAAGGCATGAAAAATTATCCACCAAAACAAACTAGCAACCATGACTTATCACAAACATTAGTATGAAAATATAACTTAACCAAATTACAAAATACAAACCAGACAAGCAAAAAAGGAAAAAATTCAAAAAAAAATAATGAATGTACAATACTAACAAAAAATGGATATAGCTGGCAATGAAAAAATGCAAAATAATTGCAGAAGTAAAGTGTTAACAACAAAAGACCAGCTGATTCAGCGTGCAACAAATTTAAAAGTGGTGAGATTAAGAAAGACAAATAAATCGTAAATGATAGACAAAGTGTCATGTATGCGTACGGCTATGGGCCTGTGACACCATAAAGCATACAAAACTAGACTCCTGAAGTGTGTTCTCATTATCTCAACAGGAAAAAAATAAACAAAGAGATATTGATATATAACCATAGCACAGACAGTATAGATAAAACTAGTGTTTTCTACTCATGAGAAATTGACCTAAACCTCTCATAAACCCTATGTCACCACATAAAGAGAACATGGTAATAACAAGTGTATAATAACATTAAGAAGTAACCCCAGAAATGCAACAAACTACATCCCAAATAATCAAAATGGAAGCACCCCATTGCTCAGAAAATACGCTTCAGCACATTCAAACACTGTTTGCAGATGTCCCAACAGATCGAAAATGCAAGAAGAACTACATATCGATGTTCTACATTTCCTCAAACAGCCAAACAACACAGTGCATCAACAATCCCGAACACTCCCGATTCAAATAAAACACAAAATCAAACAGTACTAAAAAAGAAGGTTTACGAAGTGATTCTGATCAAAAAAAAAAAAAAACCTAAACCAGTGGAATGAAGTAAAACCACTGACTCGGATCAGCGGCGGAAGCAGTGGAAATAATAAGAAGAACAAAGCAAGGGTTCTAATAAGGGATTATAGCGAGTATAAGAAAATCAATGGAAGGGAGAACTCACTTAGTGACGACGAGATAACGAGTGGAATCAGCGATTGAGAGAGCGAGTCGAAGCCAAGTGAGGGAGCGCGGCGACTCTGAAACCCTAGCAGAGTGTGGGAAAAAGCAGAGACGCCAATGTTTCAAGTTTTTTCGGTTCTTCAATACTTGCTTTTTTATATTCGCTGTACAACACACCCGGACAATATCCGCCGTTGATTCAAATAGGGTTAATCTCCACGCTACGATCCTCCCATCAACGGCTCTATTTTGAAATGCTTGCTCGATATCGATTTTCATTTTTCGTGTGCGAGCGGTGTCATTTGGGGCCACGCGACATTTCCCGCGCGTGTTACGAGCTCCAGGTTCAAATCAATGCCATATGATGTGAGGTATCGGTCGATTCTTTTCTACGCGCCGTGTCAATGGTGTGGGCTTTGCAGTCACTGGATTATGGGGGTATTATAACAGCTATGATTGCTCTTTATTTTATCAAATCAAAAATACCATATCATATGGTATAGCCATAGCTATACTCACTGCCACTGCTCTTTTGTTATTATTGAATTGTTTTACGATTTTAATGGTTATGTACAGCTTAAATAATATTTGGGTTAATTCAGTTTTTATTCTTTTAAGATTTTTAGTTTTTTAATTTTTTTATGATAACTTTTAATTCTTTATTAATTTTTTCTCATAACTTGTATTCTTTTATTAATTTTTTGTCATAACGTTTAATCCTTTTAAATTTTTTTGTCCATTTTTAGTTTTTTATTTATTTTTATTACTCAAAATTAATCCTAAATATAAATAAACGAGGGGCTAAAAATACATAAAGTATGAACTATGTTTGAATAATAAAAATAAACTGTAGGCTAAAAATGGACAAAAAAATTAAAAAAAACTAAAAGTGATGATAACAAATTAATCAAGAATTAAAAATTGTCATAAAATTTTGAGGGACTTAAAATTGGAAGTTAGAAATTTTGAGAATTAAAATCTTAATTAACCCATAATTTTATGTTGTCATTTAATCTTAAATAAATTATCGTTGATATGATTTTTAAAATAATTATCCTAAAATTAATAAATTTATCATATATGATAGATTATAATTGAATAATGATATAAAATTATTTTCTAATGTTAATGTATAATCAATTTTTTTTATTTTTTATCGTTGTAGTGAGGAATTTGTATTAATAATATATTAATATTTCAATTATTTATTAACTTTAAAAGTATACATACATTTAAGTTAAATTTAACTATAATTTGTAATGTCAGTAGATATACGTAATTAACATGAAAATCATGACTATCAATAAAAAATTATCATTTATATATCTAAAAACCTTTTAAAAAATAGTTGAAATAAATTATTTTAAGTTGTACCGAAGTTAAAATTTTATCACTGTAATAGTTTTTTTTTTTTAAGTTTGCAATTAGATTTAAGGGGAAAAAATTACATTATTATAACATATGTACTTATAAAAACATCCACATTAGACTCAATTCTTAAGTAAAATTTTATGTTTGAACCTTATAAATAAAAAAACGTAATTGATTTAAGAGTTAAATTGTGATATAAAAATCACTATTGTTTGTCGTGTTTGTAGTGTAAGACAATGATATTTTAAAAAATGTTAAGGCACAAACAATAATTAATGACTTAAAATCATGTTTTTTCAAATAAACAAAAATAATAAGAAAAGCCAACAAGAAAATACAATAATTTATATTGTTTCTTTTCGAGATTGTGTCTAGTTTTTGACACTTCACAAAATTTTCACTATCTTTAACAAAAGATACAAGTATTTTTTTACCACCACTTTTGAATCTTACAATAAACTCATCTGCAAGCTTCCACAACACAAATATTATTACCTACCAAAATATTTTTAGCGCTAAAACAAATAAACATATTTGTTTAAGTTGAGGGTGCTTACAAACAAGATTGTTGTCTTACAAATGCACATCTAACTTAAATACAATTGTGTTTTTTTCTCAAAAGATATAAAAGTATTTTGAGAATTTTTTACAACTTAAATTTTTTTACTGGATCAAGCTTAAAGGTAAAAGAGAATAAAAATTTAAATTTGAGTAAGTTGTTCTAACTTCAACTATTCAAAGCTTTTAGATTTATAGAGTTCATCAACAAGTAGCTATTATATCTAAAAGGTATTTGTTTTGCTTTTAATATTGAGTTTGAATAAGGTATTTATTGGTGTATTAAATGCACATTCACTCCTTGTTGATACACCACTCTACTTATCTTTAGCCTAAATCAAGCCCAAAATAAATTTGTTCTCCTTGAAATTTCTCATTTATTAAATAATTTTATATAACTATTTTCATGTAAAAATGATAAATAATTACCCAATAAATCAGTTTTGTTCCAAACTTTTTCCAATTTAAAAAATACTTGATTTTTTTTCCCTTTAAATGAAAATTTTCAAATTATAGACATATTAAAAATATTTTTTTTTTGGGAAAAAAAAAGTCCTGGATAGATTTATGCCGTCAACCGAGAGTATTTTGATTATTTTACAGAAATATTTTTAAGTAATTTCTAAAAAAAGTTATAAAATTGCATTTAATTATTCTAGCTTGAAATTAAATTTTAAACAATCCTATATTTTTTTTAACGATGGTCATCGTATTCACTCTTATACTAATACTCTTTGATCAATATTAAAAATAAAAGACCAACAAGATTAAAACTCAATTACACACCCTCTTATATTGTCATCATTAAACATTAGTTTGTTTAAATTTATTTGTTAGAATGAACAGTTCTATATTTTTTTAGTGTGTTTGTCTAAATTATTTTGCTTGAAAGAACAATTTTTTCACTTATTTTAATAAGCAAATTCTATTTATTTATTAAAAAACTATATAAAAAATATATTTTTTTAGTTTAAACTAACTTACCTTAAACATGGTTTGGTATACATATTTCTTGTAATGCCTTTCACTAAAATAACAATTCGTACTAAAAAAATATAAAATCTCAAAATTATAATAGTCTTAAATTACTTAATAAATAAAGTCAAATAAATAATTTTTTATAAAAGTAAAAATATTATCCTCAAAATATGAACATCTAAATTAAATGAATATTAACAATATAACGAAAGTGATGCATTTTATGTTTAATTCTGAAGTAGTAACCAAACTAAAATAAATGTAACTAAGTAAATTATATCTTTAAGTATGTTCATACTCGACAAATTTATGCTTTGAAAACAACACTTACACTGAGATGATAATTTTAGTGAATAAAACAACTAACAAAAGTTAGTTCGCAAACAATGTTGTTCTCAACCATTGTGCTAATATGAAAAACCATGGTATCTAAAATGAATTTAAAATAAGATTACATATGTATATATTTACACATCAATAAAAATCATATTAAACAAACACAATTCATGAAAATTTTGAATACAAAATATTTAAATAACGACAATACTTCAATGCATCTAAATAAATATAACAAACACAACTGAGTAATTCATAGAATCACAAGACTAAATTGTTTGGTTCTCAAGTATATCTCAAATTCTTCAAAGGATCTATGAGTTTATATTATATTTTATGCAATGATATTAAGAGTTGTTTAAATTTTTAATTTCTTTTAAATAAGTATTTTTTTAAGAAATAGAAAGAATTTACTTCTTAAAATAAGTAAAAAAAATTATATTTTTTTAAGTGAAAATAGTTTAGATAAACATACTAAAAATATAAAAAGTTACTTATTTGATTAAAATAAATATTTATTTCAATAAATAAGTTTAAATAAACTCACCCTAAATAGAAAGAACAGAAAAAAAAATTAACTTTGATGTGAATCCTACACCTTTATTTTTTTCTTTAATTCAAATATTTATTTTCTTTCATTTTTTTTTTTATTTTCAACCAAATAACTCTTAAGAGAGGGTGGCAGTATCTTTAAGGCAAATGGAAGGATTAAGACAAAAAGAAGTAAGATTCTCATCTAAAGATAAATTTTAAGCAAAAGATATAAATTTTCTCTATCTCGTAATTGTTGCTTATTATCAAAGACCTTGTCTCCAAAAAAAAAAAAAAAACACTGATGAAGAAGAGTAAGGCATGTTATTCTTTCCACTTAATTGGCTTCTAAGGTTGCTCCTCAGACACAGTCAACGTAGAGAAAGTAAGCCTTTTCATTTCCTTTGTGTTTTATTAGTTGCTTTAGTATTTTTAGTTATGTAAATATTGCTTTTTTGGGTAGATAATGACTCAATTAGTTATTATATTTTATAGTGTTGATTTTTTTTATTAGTTACCAAATAAAATCTCCAACATTACGTTGGTCAGAATAAAATTAAACTTAAATCTCTTAAATAAGACATTAAATTTAAATATTATGGATGGAAAAAAAATCATTAAAGGAGAGATAACGATGTATGATAAGATTTTTTTAATCTATTTTTAAAATTGAAATCATAGAAAAATAAATTTAAAAATATGAAAACTTGTCAAAACAATCCAAATTGAATAATAAAAAAATTTAATTTGATTTAATTAAAATTTAATATTACATTCAAGTCAGACAACATCAAACCATATATTATTTATATGCTTGATTTGTATGATTTTTGTAAAAAAAAATCAAACTAAACCACGCGTGAACACTTCTAAATCTATCATTAGTATGCTATTATTTTGAAATTAATATTAAATCATATTTTATTTCAAAAATTGAAAAATCCTATTATATGTAAAATATTATTGTTTTATATTGTTATATTTAAATGTTATTTTTCATATTATTTGATTTACTAAAATAATACAATAAAAAATTTTAGTTTATATGATATGATTAAATGACTATTATATATAAAAATATTTACCTTTAACTAAAATTTAATAATAATAACAATAATATTAGCAATAAGAAGAAGAAGAACCTAGATGATTGAGTCTTGTAAGTTGAGGTCATAAAGATGGACGGCACAGGTGTTCCCAACACTAGAAGGAATGGGATTGGTTGAAAAAACAAAAAGCCAAATTTCTATTGGTCCACGTCATCATCAATGACATGTTCGAGCGTCAAGCTTCAAGTTCACGAAATGACCAGGTTTCGGTAGAGTCCCTCACCACACTACATAAAAGCCTCGCTCCCTCGTGCCATTTCAAAACCCAGAAACCAATTACAAATTACACTCTTTGCCCTCGCACCTTCAACTTAACCTTTTCTACTCATAATCTTAACAACTTGCTAGAAGAAGATAAAGAAAGAGAAAAAGTGTGTGTGTGAGAGAGAGAGCAATGGCTGGCTCGTGGGCACGCCGTTCTCTGATTGTTCTGGCTATCATTTCCTTCGGTAACTTTCACCACATAATAGATCTGATCATGTTTTCTTTTAGCTCTTTGCTGTTTTTGTTTAAATGCGCAAGTGGAAAAATGTAACCAGATCTCTCTTTCTTTGAACTTTTTTTTGGATCTGTTTTGTTTGATTCGTTGTGTTACGTAGCGGTAGATCAGTGACTGAGATCTTAGACGTAGTTGCTTAGGAGGATTTCGTAAATCGTGCCATGTTCTGCTTTTTGGTGACGTTCTTTGCGAACTCGTTAGTTCCAGGATCTTTCACGTTTGAGTTTGAGTAATATGCGTTTCTCTGCATCTGAGAATTTCGTCAACAGTGATCAGTTGGAGTTGTTATTCCGATTTCCGAGGGAGCGTTTTGTTTTTGAAAATGCTAATTGTTGCAAAATACTTTTGGTAACCAACACATTTATCTCTGATTTCTGTTCAATCAGATTTTATATTTCGTAACTAACACACGTACCTTTGATTTCTTTTAAATCAGATTTTATATATTTTAAAGTTTTTTTAATCAACATTTGTTTTCAAAATTATCATTGGTCGACGTTAATGTTTCGTGCAAATATGTTTCTAACTAACTAGCAATGCTCGTTTGTTTTTTGTTTTTTAAGTTGTCGATAAAGATTTTCACTATTAAGCGGAGTGATTAGTATTAGCCATGGAAAGAAGTTTTGTTCCGTTTGTTGCTTAAGATTATTGCTTTCATTGCATGGTTTTTCAAAGGATTGACGTTTGCGTATTTGCGATTTGAATATGACATCGTGAAGTTTCCTCCGGCTGATAATTGAATACATTAGTAAAAAGTATAAAGTAGAAATGTCTTTATGGTAATTTGTTAACGGATTCATATCATTATTGTATTTTATCGTTTATTATGCTAAATAAATTTTAGTTTATCGGGCTTGTCATTTGTCAAGCACTATTATGTGCAAATGCAGAAATTAATTCCATTTTGATGAGTTTCAGTGTTGTAAAACTGCAATTATGTAACTAACATTGAGATATTTTTCCATAGGATGTTTATTTGCAATTTCCATTGCTAAGGAGGAAGCCACAAAATTGGGGACGGTCATCGGGATTGATCTTGGAACGACCTATTCATGTGTTGGTGTTTACAAGAACGGCCATGTTGAAATCATAGCCAATGATCAAGGTAACCGTATCACCCCATCGTGGGTTGCTTTCACCGACAGTGAGAGACTAATTGGAGAGGCTGCCAAGAATCTGGCAGCTGTCAACCCAGAAAGGACCATCTTTGATGTCAAGAGACTTATTGGAAGAAAGTAAGACTTACTCAAGTTGATTTTTGACAATTTGATTTGATGGGATCAATGGTGACTGACATTTATCTTTTTGCAGGTTCGAAGATAAGGAAGTTCAAAGAGATATGAAGCTTGTTCCTTATAAGATTGTCAACAAGGATGGAAAACCTTACATACAAGTGAAAATTAAGGATGGTGAGACCAAGGTGTTCAGCCCTGAGGAAATCAGTGCCATGATTCTGACTAAGATGAAGGAAACTGCGGAAGCATTCCTTGGAAAGAAAATTAATGATGCCGTGGTCACTGTCCCAGGTAACTGGAAGTCTGGAACAATTCACGACTTATTTCAACTGCAATTTGATTGTTTTCCTCCTGCTTTTGCCTTTATTTCAATATCTCACATTTTCCTTTAAAATGCACAGCTTACTTCAATGATGCTCAGAGGCAGGCCACCAAGGATGCTGGTGTCATTGCTGGTCTCAATGTTGCTAGAATTATCAATGAACCCACTGCTGCTGCCATTGCCTATGGATTGGACAAGAAAGGTGGCGAGAAGAACATTCTAGTCTTTGATCTTGGTGGTGGGACCTTTGATGTCAGTATCTTGACAATTGATAATGGTGTTTTTGAAGTTCTTGCCACAAATGGAGATACTCATCTTGGAGGTGAGTACTTTTATACACATACACACAAGCTAATGTCTGTTATTCTATGGAAATGAAATTATATAATCTTTCCTTAAATTTTTCCTTTTGTTGCTAATGTCTGCTATTCTGTTTCCCCTTTCCAGGTGAGGACTTTGATCAGAGAATAATGGAGTACTTCATTAAATTGATCAAGAAAAAGCATGGAAAGGATATTAGCAAGGACAACAGAGCACTTGGCAAGCTGAGGAGAGAGGCTGAGCGTGCAAAGAGGGCTCTCAGCAGCCAGCACCAGGTCCGCGTGGAAATTGAATCACTTTTTGATGGTGTTGATTTTTCTGAGCCACTCACCCGAGCTCGTTTTGAGGAGTTGAACAATGATTTGTTCCGGAAGACCATGGGGCCAGTGAAGAAGGCTATGGAAGATGCAGGATTACAGAAGAGTCAGATTGATGAGATTGTTCTTGTTGGTGGAAGCACAAGGATTCCAAAGGTACAACAGCTTTTGAAGGACTACTTTGATGGAAAGGAGCCAAACAAGGGTGTCAACCCTGATGAAGCAGTTGCCTATGGTGCTGCAGTGCAAGGAAGCATTTTGAGTGGAGAGGGTGGTGAAGAAACCAAAGGTACCGTAGTCTGTAATGTAGCTTTTAAATTACTTGTCCCGAAGTCATAAATATTATTTACGCAATTAGATTGCTAAGCATAACACTTTCTAATCGTTGTGTGGCAATATCTATCCAGACATCCTTCTCCTGGATGTGGCTCCCCTCACTCTCGGAATTGAAACTGTTGGTGGAGTCATGACAAAGTTGATTCCCAGAAACACTGTTATCCCAACCAAGAAATCTCAGGTGTTCACCACCTATCAGGACCAGCAGACTACAGTCTCCATTCAGGTATGGTGCCATTATTCAATTTGCATTAAAGGGCATGATGCGTGTTTTTCTTCTAAATCTAAAATGCATGACTGTAGTGAACTATGACGGGGTTGACTCGAATTCACTGCTTTTTCTTAATACAGGTTTTCGAAGGCGAGAGGAGTCTCACAAAGGATTGCCGCCTTCTTGGGAAATTTGATCTGTCTGGAATTCCTCCAGCCCCAAGGTTTGTTACCTGCTTTGATGATGCAGTGTCCTCTCTCAATATTGCTCAATTTAATGTTTGTAATTCATTGGTATTTTATTTGGTAATTGAACAGGGGTACGCCTCAAATTGAAGTGACCTTCGAAGTTGATGCCAACGGCATTCTAAATGTGAAGGCAGAAGACAAGGGCACTGGTAAATCAGAAAAGATCACCATTACAAACGAAAAGGGACGTCTTAGCCAGGAAGAAATTGAGAGAATGGTTCGCGAAGCAGAGGAGTTTGCAGAGGAAGACAAGAAGGTGAAGGAGAGGATCGATGCTCGCAACAGTCTTGAAACCTATGTATACAACATGAAGAACCAGATCAGTGACAAGGACAAGCTCGCTGACAAGTTGGAGTCTGATGAAAAGGAGAAAATTGAGACTGCTGTGAAAGAAGCACTGGAATGGCTGGATGACAACCAGAGTATGGAGAAAGAAGATTATGAAGAGAAGCTGAAGGAGGTTGAAGCCGTTTGCAACCCAATCATTAGTGCTGTGTATCAGAGATCTGGAGGAGCCCCAGGCGGTGGTGGTGCATCAGGCGAAGAAGACGAGGACGATTCTCACGATGAGCTCTAGATTAGTCGGAGTCTGTTAAATTTTTATGATAGCTGGGAATTAAGAAGTCCCCTGCGCTTGCTTTTTTGGTGGCGATGATAAGATACTTTGTGAAATTACTTGTACTTTACTTTTTTGCTTAGTTTTACGACGAAACTTCTTCAGCTGTATGAATGAGCCTTGTTTCACTTCTATTCTCTTACGCTCCTGTTTTTCGCGTGCTTCGTGCCTGTTTTGCCGACCATAAGTTTTTAAATCAAGTCTTTGTAATTTAAAACAGGAAACCTCCGTAAAATATTATTGAGCCATTTTATAAAAACTCACGTACGGATATCAAATTTCTATCGGTTGCTATTTGTTTTTGATATTTTACCTGGAGTTTGTGACATGGCTACAATAGAGTCAGTCATAACTAGAACCGTAGACGTATAGCGAGTGAATGAAGTTTAAAGATGGATTCGTCAAATGCAGCGTCCGGAAGTTAGAATTTTTGTTTATGAAATGATGTTTTCTATTGTTTTAACCTTTTTTATACATGTCATGCTTCTTTTACATAGTGACCGCACCACTTGCCTTTCTATTCTGTAACAATGGTTACTGACAAGGGATACTGTTATCAAATTTGATGGGATTAGAAAATGAAATGGAGAAGCTGTTATATATAATACCTTGATCACATGCAGAACATGGTAATGGATGGCTTTGGTCATATTATGTTAGTCCCTGTTTGTTCAATGTCGAGAATGCGATTCGAATGACTAGACGTTAAGGATTTATGGTAACGAAATTCGTTATTTTTTTTTTGTTTGTTTAGAAAAATCGTGGATTTTGTTAGAATCTGACATTTTGACATTCTTGGTTCATCTATACGTCAAAATCTATTTCTTCTATATCTATTTTTATATGTTTGAGGTTTTATAACCACAATTGTACAAATTCTATTGTCTCATTGCCTCATCTAATTTTAAACGGACGATTTAGGGACCTAAAAATAAATACTTTTGGGAAAACAATTTTTTTACTAGAAATTGAAGGAAAAAGTTCAGAAATTGACATATTTATAGAGACTTGTAGATTAATTCAACCTTAATTTTTTAATTTAATTTGGTTGTGGTTAACAAGTACCAAAGGACTGAGCGACTATGAAGCCTTGAAATAGCAGGCCCTGACGACGGACAAAGAGATTTGGCTACAAACGCACAGAATAATTTCTAGCCATCATGCCAAATTTTCACAAATCCATAAACGATAGCCAGTAATGTATTAATTATTGTCATATTCAATTTATAAGAATATGAACATCACCCCATTTCACTTATTTTTGGTCTTGTCATATTTTTAATTTGAAAATCTTCGTCTCACATCGCAACATCCAGTTGGAATCATGTAAACAGGCAAACACAAATTCTTGCTTCTCAATTTCATGTTTTGGAAAGTGTGAACCCGTGTTTGCATCACTGAAAATGGGTTCCAGAACGCACACATGTCTCCCTCTTTCAAATATAGCGAAACTGCTGAAACATGATTGACATTGACTAATTAATAATACTTTTAGACTGACATAATAAAAGCCGGGATGAAAGGTTGAATGAATTTCATCAGTCCTGCGTATGAAAATCTATAATTCATTTATTTTATTTTATTAGGGGAAGGGTTAATTTTAATTAGAATCCAACATTAGGATTGCCTGAACCAGCAGCAGCAACTCCCATCCCACCAACACCATCTGATGTAGCTGCCACTGCCTCATGGTCTCCTGAATCTTTAACATCTTTAACATCCAATTCATTTACAAGTTCATCAATTTTCCTAAATTGATATGGCCATCTTGCATTATAGAGAAACTGGCGAAGATCAAACCTATTATCCTCTGGTGAATAACTCTGCAAGATGATCGAAAAATCAGCTCTCATTAGCCAACAAAAAAATATAATAAGCCAAAATCCGGGGACACCAAAGAGCTATCCAGCAGAATCCAACTCTGACTCACATACATACCTCAGCATGGTAGGAAGGTGTCAAGACAGTCATTTTGTGTCGATTGATAGAATAATACTTGAAGAAGTGTTTTACTTTTTCAGCCACTTGTGATGGTGTCAATCTTGCACCCCATCTGTAGCATAGATTCTACAACAGTAAATTACAAAACAACGAGTTATGGCTGAAGGGCGAAATGGACAAAACATTAAATGACAAAACTCTATTCAGACAGCAAACTTTGGATGCCAAAAGTTTCTTCGTCATGCCAAGTAGAGCAATTATTCTTTCCGCTAAGCTTTATACTTCAATTGGTAACATGGGTAGTTTAGACATAAATAAGACAGGATCGAGAAGCACAAAATAAACCTGGAACATGGAAACTGGACCACAACGGAAAATTTTCCGTAGTCTTCCATAAATTGAAAGCTCCTCGTAAGTCATTCCCATATCAACTTCATCAAGCTGTTCAACAAAGAATGAGGTATTTGTTTATAACTCAATTATAAACAATTTACAGATGCATATATATAGAACCAGGTGCAGAAAAAGGCATAGAAAAGTCAAATATCCACAAGCAAAAGCTAATAGAGCACTGCTAAAGAGAGAATAAATGAATATACCAGTTCTTTGATTTCACCTAGACCACCTTACCATGTAAATAAACATGTAATAAAGTGTGTACACACACAGGTCACACATTGCCTGCAAGTGTAGTCAGTAGAAGGAGAAAACAGCAAAGCTTGGTAATTAAAACAGCCCAACTCCGTCCAGCTTGAAGTGGTAAAAAATAGTTGCTATGCAGCTATTAGGTAGTTAAGGCTTAAAACAATCAATCCTGCTTTTATATATGACGTTCATAATATATCTATTTTGACCCTGTCACAAAGACCATTCTTTTCCAGCTCTTACATTTTCATAAGATTAAGTTCATTATAAGACTCATGCCTCTAGTTGCTTTAATTGTTTATCCACACAATGGAAGAACTAAAGAAGTTATACAAAACATTTTTTTTGGAAAAGGTATGCAAAGGCATCACAAAAGAAAATAGAAGCCAAACTATGTTGGCACCCTACACCTTATCTATCATTTGCAGTATACCTAAAATTAGTTTTACTAAACATATTTGCTTCATGGTTTTTTGTTTATGAAAACATTACTAGTATTTAATTCCAAAAGATCAGTCCTCTTTGACTTCCATCTTCTCTAGTATTGCCCTGGTTACCATGGATCCTTATTAATGATTGGATGAGGGAGTTGGTCATTGGATTTTTCTGTTGTTTCTACTGTATTCTGAGATTCAAGAGATTACAACAAACTTCAGGTGTGAAAACAAACCAATTATCTAGCTACCAACTTCTCTAGATAAAGTAAAGATATTTTCACATCATTATGAGCTGAGATTTAAACTCTTGCTCTCAGGTAATGTTGACAATAATCCTTCACTTTGGCACAATAAAAATAAAGATAATAATTTAATTCTGTATTGTTAATGATAACCACCCCCACCCTCCAATTTAGACCCACTATACGCAAAAATCCTACATATGGCTACACATATCGAATATGGTATTATATTTAATATTTATGTGCATTTGCAATTTAAACACAACTACAAGAGTCCATCAAGTGATTCAAGATCAGTACTGAAAGGTGTAACAGAATTTACAGAACAGAATATTACCTGACTGTAATTAGAACGTATAGGCTCCAGTTCAGCTGTGGGTGGAGCTGCTTCAATATCTGCCAAAGATGAGTAACCAAGATGGATGGCTGCCCATCGCAGGAATGCCCGAAGGTCCTGCTTACTTATACTACCAATGGGATTTATATCTGCTGAGCTGCAGTCATACTATAAAAAGAGTTAAACTTTGATAACAAGAGTGAAATGGACCACATACATGAAAAATATTTGAGAAACAAAGGATCCGTTTTAAGAAAATCTTTCTATTTCCACGAATAATTACAAAACCACCTTGATTTCCAGTTTTCATAGATTCAAGTGTTTTTATAATTTTTTGTATAATATTTGTAGTCAGGAAGCAAAGTAAAAATAAATTGACATTTTTGTAAGTAGTGAAAACAAGAAATGGAAGAAAAACATAAAGTCCCTTACAAATAAAGGCATAATCCAAAGCAAAATAGAGATACCTTGGTCAGGTAACCACGTAACCCTTCATCCACATTGGAGCTCCCCAAGACAAGATAAAACCCAGGCTTACTGTGAACCCAAGGTAAGAGTGATGCTAACATGAAAGCTAGCACCATTCTGATTCGAGCTTGAATGTTCTGCAAGCTTAAATTCTCAACATTAGATCCACCATCTACCTGTAGGAACAATACCATACAAAGAAATTATTTGAGGCTACCATGAAATAGAAACATAAAATATACAAGATGATTCAAATCTTTAGTTAGGAAAGAAAGAGAGATTCCCCATAAAGAAACTACACAGTTATTTTACTAGTCTCATTTATGGTTGAGAGAATTCTCAAGTTCATGCTTCATTTACCTTATACCGTGGTCGCTTTCCTGTAAGTGTTTGGAACAATGACAAAAAAGCAGACACAACTACATCAATGCTAACATCAAGGTGCCATGAACCAATTTCATCAGCCAGCACCTTCGCTCGTGACCTTGTCATTTCAGAACTGAAATGAGAGATTTTTTAGTGAACATCACATCTGATAAGAGTGTGTTTTTAGTTGAACTCAAGTAATTTATTTGACATGTCTCTTCTTATACAAATATAGATGGAGTATCAATGGAATATAGCAGATAGAAACTTAGGGAGATACATCTGAATAGTGTAAAACACTAAAACCTGAAATTTATCACTTGCCTGTTTTCAGATCCCATAAACACAGTATAGAATATTCTTTTAGCAAATTCCCTGCTGTCTGTAGGATACTGGCCATCTTTATAGTTTCCTATTCGTATCGCATCAGCTTTAACTTGCTCATCCCCATTTGCAATTTCTGCAGGCAAATATGAATCATTAGCAAATGATGTCCGAAATTCTTAATTACAAATGTCACTGTTTTTTCCACATTGAAAATATAAAAATAAAAAACAAAAGGAGGCCAATAGAGTCTGTCTCAATTTTCTTATTGACCATCATTTGACAGTTTAGCACTTTAGCTTCTTTGCAAGTTGAACCCTTTGAAGTAATAAAAGGCCATCATGCTCTATATTCAAGCAATTTAGCAGGATTTTCAAGAAAGGAACCATGAATATTCAGGTTCACTTCTCCAGCTAATTCAGCTGTCAATGAATTATACATGACCTCTTAACTATTCAAGCAATTTAGCAGGATTTTCAAGAAAGGAACCATGAATATTCAGGTTCACTTCTCCAGCTAATTCAGCTGTCAATGAATTATACATGACCTCTTAACTATCCTTCCCTGAGATCTTTATACAGTTCATACTTATCAAAAGCTAGACTAGTGCTCACTTGAAGTATTTCTTTATTCCTAAATAAGCAGGATGATAAATGCAATAATGCTGCCTCCTAATACTGTCACAAGTTGATCAGAAATAGAAACTTTACTTTGAAAGTATACTTGAATCTAACAGCACTTCTCATTGCATCTGAACTTACCTTTCACAACCAGCTGGCACATGCACCCAACAATTGCAGCGACAGAGGAACTGTCTGCTCCACCAGAAAGAGGAAGCAGAAAACCAGATGCCCCACTTCTTCTTAAGTAGTCCCATAACCAGCAACCAGGTCCAAATGCTATTTCCTCCTCAGGAGTGTGGTACTTTATCTGTAATGAATATATCATATTAAACTTAGCAGCTTGGAGACCTGAGTAAGCAGTAATGTTGTGAAAGAAGAATTCAAGATGTCATCAATTTTAACTATCTCGAAAGTTGCAACTCAAAATGAAAATAAACTAACCTTAAGTGGAAGAGAAAGGCGCGTTTTAAGGTTAAAAGGAAGACAGAGACTGTAAGGTACTTCCACTGAAGGAACCTTTGTTTTACAACTTGCTTGCTCTTGGAAGCTACTTAAAGATCCTCTAAGGCTTGCAACCTACCAACAGACAAAATGAGTAAAGGAATCAAATCCAACGATAGTCTTAATGATTGTGTACATTGATATATGGAATACCATGCAATACATACCACGTCTAGATCTATTTGAGCAACCACAACCTCAACATCTTTTAAAGAAAATTGTGAACCCTGAGCGACAACATCTCCATTTACCACAACACTAGCACAGCCATCTGTTGCAAAGGCAAGATAAAATTATAGAAATATGGAAAAATCCTATGTAAATGAAATATAAACAAGCTAAGCGGAAATTAAAATGCCCTTATACTAATTTTGATGATATGCAATGGGACAAATGTGAAAAGTACAAAATAGCATTCTATTAAGAGAAAAGTATTTTTTTACCATAGTAAAGGCGACTGCCATCACAGCCTTGGTGATTACTATAGATGTAAACCCCTCCACGAGTATGAGTGGCACCTATAAAAGCACGAAGACAAACATCAAGCTTTCTAAGTTGGTGGTGACTTCCACTCGCATTCATAAACACTTCAACCCCATTCAACGCAAGTTCAGAATGAGGGGGAGTTGGAGTAAAAAGCTCTTCACAAATTTCATCCGCAATAGCTCTAAAAAGGGGGAAATGCTTTATATTTAGCACTTGATAAACATCTGACTAAAACTTGGAAACGCCCAATAAATAAATCAAACACACGCATGCAGACACAACAAATAGTTGAAACACACTAATTCTTGGGTGCATGAAAGAGTGGACAGGTATGCCAATCAACTAAACACTGCATGGATGCAACTCTGATGGGTATGTCAACTTTAAAACACAATAATAATCCAAATCTGTATCTACTAATAGTAAGTTAAGTACACACATAAGAAGAAGGAACCAAGAATCTGTTTACCATTTGCATTTATCATTTAGCAATAGTTTATCATAACTTCAAAACCATATATGCGATTATATTGGACACAGAGAGTACACAACTTAACTTTTAAGTAACAATAAAAAAAAGAAACAGAAAACAAATGCAGTGATAGTGTAAAGGGTTGACTTTTACAATGTCATTCAATCACGAATTGTCATGTATAATGTCAGTTGACTTTTACAATAACTACCTTAGAAGTCTGATCATCCCTGATTTTATGTTAGTTGACAGCATAATTACACTGAGAGTGCATGAATATTAAAGTCGAGTGAAACATAAATTGTGAATTGATAACTTACGTGTCTTGAAACTTAACGAAGCCATAACCGAAAGGAACCGAATTTTGGCCAATTGCCTTGGAAATTTGAGGGGGCAACTGAAAATCGATGAGTTGATCCCTCTGCTTCCAAGCAGTGAACCATCGAAGTTCTCTATAATTGCCATCATTGGCAAGACACATCTTGGGTCGTATGATAAGAATCTTTCGATTGAGACAGAGAACCTGACAATTGTAGCGCTCGGAGGCTTTGATAACGGGCATGCCGAAGCTACACACAATGCCATCAGTCCAATTCCCAATCAGTAAATCTTTCAAGCACTCCCATCTGCAATTTCACAGTGTCCTCAAAATCAAAACACTGAACAGAGAGAGAACTGAAGGAGAAAAAGAAACTAGTACACACGAATGGTTAACTGTGTCGAGCTCTAAGAAGTGGTCTTCGCAGCCATAACCGGGAATCTCGAGTTCGGGTCCGAGCCTAATGGCAGCGCCGGCTTCTTTGGCCTTCGCTATGGACTCCTTGATTTGCTTCGCGTTGCAATCGAAGTCCATCGCCCATTGGTTCAGATTGCATGTCGCAACCTTCAATATCCTCATCGTGCTTTTGCTTTGGAATTGGGTTACAATTCCATGGCTTCTGGGTTAGATTCAATATTCATTATTCAAAATTCTCTCTTCCAGTAGCCTTGGACCGTGTCAAGTTGAATGCTTTGAGATTGAAAAAAAATATACAATTTAATTATTTTAGTCAATTAATCTCCTTATTCAATTTCAAGGTTGTCCGGTCGATTTTTTGTTTTAATCTTTTTTTATTTTATTTTTTGAAAAAAATATTGAATAATCGATAAGATGTATAATAATAAATAGAATTAAATATAATTTAAAATATTAAATATTTTATTTATAAGTTATTATATAAATAATATTTCTTTCGCTTCTAATTATAAGATATAATTGACTCATTTATATTTATTAAGAAAGTTAATCAATTTAATTATTAGTATTAAATTTGTTTATAATTAATTAATTATAATATTTTTCTAAATTTATTCTTTGAAAATTTACTCACCTTCTCTTATCTTTATAGGAGAGAGACACTTTAATTAATTTTAACAAAAAATAATTAATATACAATAGAGATAAAATAAAGTCTTATAGTAAATAAAAAAATATTAATTATGAATATCTTAACTCAAATAGTTTTAGGAGTGGTGTCTGAAAAAAAAAACTCAAATAATTTTTGTAATCTTAAAAGAGATGCTTTAAGGGTGATTGTTCCCATATTGTTGTTTTTGTTTGCTCTTTTGTTTTTTTTTTCTTTATTTTCTCTCAAGTAACCAAAAAAAACTCAAATAGTTCAGAAAAAATATTTTTAATTAAATCTATTTTTCATAAATAAACATAAGCTACATGATAATTTTATAAATATCTAAAAAATAAAAATAGAAATGTGAGTGACAATGTTCTAACATTATAAATTTTAATTTTAATTTATTTCTAAAAGTACATCCTGGAGTATTATAATTTTAGTTTCTAATTTAATTTTAAGCATATGTATTTTTTTTATAGATTAATTATTTTGATTTTTTTTTTTACTTTCAAATACCATATTTGTTACCTATTGTGTTTTTATTATTCATGTTATATCTTAAAATATTTTTAATCACATTTAAAATGAAGTAAAAATATCATAGTTTTAAGTAGACATAACACTTTTATTTAGTCTCTTAGAATAGTGTTCATTTGTTAGGATTAGAGGTTGTCTAGTCTATACCATATAATTAGTGTATATAGACAAAACTAACTGAAAAGTTAACTGTGAGATGATAATTAAAAAATTAACTTATTGATTTATAAATGTTTAATAAAATTAACTATTAAAGTAACAGAAAAATGTAAAATGATAAAAATTGACATATATATATATATCAAATTTTATTTTATGGATAAGATTATATTTTGAAGTGTTATATTTTTTTATAACTAATTTTAAATTCTTGTAATTTTTTATTTGTATATAAATTATTTTAATTACATTTTAAGTTCAAATTATTACATTCCATCCCTATTATACTGAAAAAAAAAACTAATACAAACATCATAGCACTGTATCCCTATCTATTACACAAGATTCACATAAAGTTTTTTAGCTAAATAAAAAATAAAAAAAATTGACTAAAATGTTTGATTGAATATGACCTATGTTTTGCTTGTAAGTTGACTGTGGATTAGATAGTACTTCCTTAATTATAATATGACCAAATCATATATCTCTATGATTTCTATAGATAATATATGATTAGGTAAGATGTGGTCTAATACGATCAAGATATAATTAAGATATATGATTAGATTTAAATCATTTAGAATTTATAATATAAGATAAGGCACTAATGATGGTATAGTCGAGTGTGTTCTGCGTTCTAGATCAAATAGGTCGACACCCTGATAGGTTAGATAATGGTCTCGATTTAGTGAAGATTTGATGGTACACATCTCTTAAGCTGGAGTTTGATGACATGAAAATGATAAAAAACATAAAGTTGTTAACCATTGTGCTCGATTTAATGAAAACCGAAAGATGCAAATAGTTACCGTAATGGTTAGAATATCTTAAAATATAATATTAAAAAGAATAATAAAATAATATGAAAAGAACAATAATTAAAATAAGTAAGTTAATATTAATAGCTTTTTATATTTATTAAAATATTTTAAAGATTAGAGAAGGCTAGAAGCTATCGTGAAAAAAATGAGGTAAATCTGGGCTATGTTGACACCTATCCCTAACACCCTCAACCAGCCAACGTATTATACATAAGAAAAAAGATAACAAAAAAGCATGGGGGACTATACCAAAATCCATGGAAGGAAGAATCAACAATACCTGTAGTTAGGTTGACCTGACCTATTGTGCATATAATCAATTATATAAAAATTAGGAACAAAATTTCACCATGTAAGAGTATTAATATTTATGGTGTGTTTGGTAGAGAGGAGAAAAATAATATTAGAGATAAATTTTATATTTTTTTTAGACCCACACTTTTTACGTCCTAGTTTAATTCAAAAAAAATTCTTATATATATTTCCATTTTCTAAACCTAATACACCCTTAAAAATGGTTAGTTTAACTTGTTCGTCCAAGAATTTTCTTCTCTACATGTGGGAAACATGAAAATGCATTTTAGAAACAAGATCAATACAATTGAGCCAAGGATTTTTCAGCCTCCAAGGAATTCGGGATGGCTTGGAGAAAGACAGAACAACTTAAGTGGAATTACTTTCTAGAGAGTTCAAATAGAATCAAATTCTCCTTTAATATTGTCACGCTATTTAAGGAAAAAAAAAGTATATTTATTTACATTTGTTCAAATATTACATTAATTAATAACATTAAATGCTTATTCTAAGAAAAACATTAAATGCTATATTAATATGTTTTTTTACTGCATAACATTAAATGCTAATTCTAAGAAAAATATTAAATATCATATTAATATTTTTTTACTGCATTACATTAAATGCATATTTGAATTTTAAAGACAAAATATATATACTTGAAATTGGTTTTCAGTATTTAATTACAGTTAAACCGTTATTATTAAAAGTATAAGAATATATGTGATATGCATGTTACAAGAGTGAAGTCACCACTTCATGAGAAGAGTATTATTCAAATGAAAGTGGATGTGAGAGGCAGAGTGGAACAATGAGAGCACGTAAAGACTTTTTCATTCTATGTATTTTAACTTGTGCACTGCACACAATCAATATCTAATTTATAATTGGTAATAAATAAATGCTTCTAAATATATAAATTATATTATGATTAAAACTTGTAATAAATAAATATTTTGAACATTACTACTATTTTAGATTTATCATAAATAATTTATATTGTGATTTATTGTTATTATTAATTAGAGACAATAAATTAAGTTAAATCCATCAGTTGGCGTTAAAAACACAAGATCACATCTGAAATGTATGTTAGGAGCATGTTCTAATTTTGAATGTATATATATATATATATATAATCTTTGATATTCGGTCAGAGTTTGTTAACTTAATTTTTTTTCAAAAAAAAAAGATAGCATAAGGTAAAGAAGTGAACGAAGGTAGAAATATTTAAATATTTAATTTTCTTAATCACCTATTTCTTTCCATTTTTTATTTTTTTAATGGTCAAGTGACCTATTTAGTCTTTTTTTTTCACTATGGTCCTTTATCTTTTCAAACTAATCATTCCTCTTCTTTTTTTCAGAGAATTAATTGAAGTCATATTTTTTTTGTCTTTCTTTTATTGGTTTTAGTAGTTGATAGCCTTAGTGTCTTTATGTGTGCACTAGTGAAATTAAAGTCTTGTCTTTATAACTTCAGTTAATGTACTTAGAGTAATTAAAGACTCATAATTTCATAATTACAGTTAATGGTATATCTAGAATAATTAAAGGTTACTGGATCGTCCATCACCCTTACGATGTCTTTCATTAATTTGTCAACTTCTCGACGACTTTCACATTATTCAACATCTTTGTAGGATCAATCGATCTCACAAACTAACATAAAATTTTTTAAAGTGTTTT
The DNA here is from genome assembly GCF_000004515.6 of Glycine max. NCBI lineage: Eukaryota > Viridiplantae > Streptophyta > Magnoliopsida > Fabales > Fabaceae > Glycine > Glycine max. Next base: position 39,955,571 of record NC_038241.2, read on the forward strand.
GTCATTATTCACATACTTTATAAGAAATTTCGTAGAAAGTCACATATCTCATAACTACTCTAAGTAAATCATGCTTAAATATGAAGTTTTTAAATAATGGGTTAACAAAAAAGTATATATATCTTGTTGATATAGGTAGTATCAATTAATTTTTTTAAGTCTTAATTGTACAGTCTCACACTTGCACATACGATCTCTCTCTCTTTCCGGTGTGATTCATCGAGATGTTACAAATGACATCTTGCACCTATCATCAAACGATATGTAACCAGAATCATATCAAAGGAGAAGAGGAAGAAGGAGATACGAGAAAAATATATTTTATGACGGTTAAAATACACAAATATTTGAGTATTATTAATAATGTTAATTTTAAACTGATAAAAAAATAACCTTAAACTATTTTAAAAAAAATGACCAACATAATTTTTTTAAAAGATTAAGGACCAAAGTGAAAAAAACAAGATAAAAGATCAAATAAGTCATTTAGCTTATTTTAATTGTGTTTTAATAATTATTTAAAAGATTATTAGTATTGAAAAGTAACTTTATATTATAATTTAAATTATTTATTATAAATTTAAAATATATTTAGATATGTTTTTATTATAAAATTAAATTATAATGTGATTTATATATTTATTATTAAAACATATTTATATATTATAAAATTTCAATTGTATAAAGTTAAACACTAAACATATATCACCATCTAAAATCCTAGTTTTGAATAAATGAAGCAGAGAAGGAGATGCGAGGTGTCCCCAAGCGAAAGGACCAATTTTATTGGCCAAACAATCCTTTCGGAACCTACGATTGGTCCACGTCACCACGTATGACATGCTCGTACTTTCGAGTGAGCACTATAAATGGCGAAGTCCCCGTCGTAAACTCAATAAAACTGCAATTCGTCCATCAAGAAAGGAAAGAAAAGGTGACATGATAATGGCTCGCTCGTTTTCACGCGGGTCTCTGCTTCCTCTCGCCATCGTTTCCTTAGGTAACAACCAGATCTCATCACTTTTCTCTTTCAATTTCAAATGTACGTAGTATCCAGATCCATCTCACTGCGATTCCTTTCAACCTTGTTTAGATCCCCTATTTTCATGGATCTGATGAGATCCTGACCCTACTTGCTTAACATTCTCATCACCGCCCTCGTTTTACTGCCACTGAGTATTATCATCATGCGTCTCTCGCTCTCTCCACATCTTAGAAATGCCTCAACAATGATTAGTCGCTGTTTTTCATTTGCGTCATTATTGTATCCATAATTTCTCTAATTTCGCAAAAACAACGCATGCTGCATAAACCTTTTTTTCTTCGTTAGACTAGTCGTGTTGCGTGTCTTGTGCAACAATAAATTAATTACGTGCTTGATTGCTTATTAATTTAGTTTCTCGTATTATAATATTCCTCATCCTTGGTCACTGATTAGATTACATGATGCATGATTTGATACCTAAAACATTTTTTTTCTTTCGTTTATGTCAATCTTTGTCACGCCTCCAAATAATTGATTTCTTCCTTTTAAAATAAGATTTGCCTCCTCCACTAAAGCAAGTAAGAGTAAATAAGTTATCTAGTTGATGAGAAAATCAATTTATTGATATTTCATCACATTCATAATTCAATGCTGTGCATGTATACTTGATTATCAACCATTTATATTGTCATGAATGAATGAGACTACCTACTTTACGTGAGTCAGTTTGCCATCAATTTAACTAGTTTGAGTTTACATTGTAATTAATGTTGAGAGAGTTCATCGCAGTATGTCTATTTGTGATTTCCATTGCAAAGGAGGAAGCCACCAAGTTGGGGACGGTCATTGGGATTGATCTTGGAACAACCTATTCATGTGTTGGTGTTTACAAGAACGGCCATGTTGAAATCATAGCCAATGATCAAGGTAACCGTATCACCCCATCGTGGGTTGCTTTCACCGACAGTGAGAGACTAATTGGAGAGGCTGCCAAGAATCTGGCAGCTGTCAATCCAGAAAGGACCATCTTTGATGTCAAGAGACTTATTGGAAGAAAGTAAGACTTACTCAAGTTGTTGATTTTTGACAATTTGATTTGATGGGATCAATGGTGACTGACATGTATCCTTTTGCAGGTTTGAAGATAAGGAAGTTCAAAGAGATATGAAGCTTGTTCCTTATAAGATTGTTAACAAGGATGGAAAACCTTACATACAGGTGAAAATTAAGGATGGTGAGACCAAGGTGTTCAGCCCTGAGGAAATCAGTGCCATGATTCTGACTAAGATGAAGGAAACTGCGGAAGCATTCCTTGGGAAGAAAATTAATGATGCTGTGGTCACTGTCCCAGGTAACTGGAAGTCTGGAACAACTCATGACTTATTTCTCCTGCAATCTTGATTGTTTTCTTCCTGCTTTTGCTTTTATGCCAATTTCTCACATTTTCCTTTCAACTGTACAGCTTACTTCAATGATGCTCAGAGGCAGGCCACCAAGGATGCTGGTGTCATTGCTGGTCTCAATGTTGCTAGAATTATTAATGAACCTACTGCTGCTGCCATTGCGTATGGATTGGACAAGAAAGGTGGCGAGAAGAACATTCTTGTTTTTGACCTTGGGGGTGGAACATTTGATGTTAGTATCTTGACAATTGATAATGGTGTTTTTGAGGTTCTTGCTACAAATGGAGATACTCATCTTGGAGGTGAGAATTTTTTTTTTTTATGAGTCTTAATAAGAAGAACTTATTATGTAGAAAAATATATTATTCTTTCCACCAAATTCTCCTCTGATGTTAATGCTTGCTATGTCTCCTTCGCCTTGCCAGGTGAGGACTTTGATCAGAGAATAATGGAGTACTTCATTAAATTGATCAAGAAAAAGCATGGAAAGGATATTAGCAAGGACAGTAGAGCACTTGGCAAGCTGAGGAGAGAGGCTGAGCGTGCAAAGAGAGCTCTCAGCAGCCAGCACCAGGTCCGTGTGGAAATTGAATCACTTTTTGATGGTGTTGATTTTTCTGAGCCACTCACCCGAGCTCGGTTTGAGGAGTTGAACAATGACTTGTTCCGGAAGACCATGGGTCCAGTGAAGAAGGCTATGGAAGATGCTGGATTACAGAAGAGTCAGATTGATGAGATTGTTCTTGTTGGTGGAAGCACAAGGATTCCAAAGGTACAACAACTTTTGAAGGACTACTTTGATGGAAAGGAGCCAAACAAGGGTGTCAACCCTGATGAAGCAGTTGCCTATGGTGCTGCAGTGCAAGGAAGCATTTTGAGTGGAGAGGGTGGTGAAGAAACCAAAGGTACTACAGTCTGTAATCTAACTTCTCATTACTTGTCCAGAAATCCTAAATATTATTTATGCAAGTAGATTGCCACGCATTACACTTTCTCATTGTTGTGTGGCTCTCTGGATCCAGATATCCTTCTCTTGGATGTGGCTCCCCTCACCCTTGGAATTGAAACTGTTGGTGGGGTGATGACGAAGTTGATTCCCAGAAACACTGTTATCCCTACCAAGAAATCTCAGGTGTTCACCACCTACCAGGATCAGCAGACTACCGTCTCCATTCAGGTATGGCTCATTATCTGACTGCATAAAAGTGCACGATGCTTGTTTTTCTTCTAAATCCAAAATTCATGACTGTGTAGTGGACTTTAATAATTTGATGCTTTTTCTCAATACATAGGTTTTTGAAGGTGAGAGGAGTCTCACAAAGGATTGCCGTCTGCTTGGGAAATTTGAACTGTCTGGAATTCCTCCAGCTCCAAGGTTTATTACCTGCTTTGATGATGCAGTGTCCTCTCTCAATATTGCTCAATTTAATGTTTGTAATTCATTGGTATTTTATTTGGTAATTGAACAGGGGTACCCCTCAAATTGAAGTGACCTTCGAAGTTGATGCCAACGGCATTCTAAATGTGAAGGCAGAAGACAAGGGCACTGGTAAATCAGAAAAGATCACCATTACAAACGAAAAGGGACGTCTTAGCCAGGAAGAAATTGAGAGAATGGTTCGTGAAGCAGAGGAGTTTGCCGAGGAAGACAAGAAGGTGAAGGAGAGGATTGATGCTCGCAACAGTCTTGAAACCTATGTCTACAACATGAAAAACCAGATCGGTGACAAGGACAAGCTCGCTGACAAGTTGGAGTCTGATGAAAAGGAGAAAATTGAGACTGCAGTAAAAGAAGCATTGGAATGGCTGGATGACAACCAGAGTGTGGAGAAAGAAGAATATGAGGAGAAGCTCAAAGAGGTGGAAGCTGTTTGCAACCCAATCATCAGTGCTGTATATCAGAGATCAGGTGGAGCCCCAGGTGGTGGTGCATCAGGCGAGGAGGATGATGATTCTCATGACGAGCTCTAGAGATGTTCTTGCGTAGCAATGAATGATGAGCAGTAGTGTAGTTTAAGCGGAGTCTTAAAGTTTTTATAACAGGTGGAAGTTGAGAAAAGCTTCCCCAGCTCTTGTATTTTTGGTGCCGAAAATACTTTAAAAGATAAATGCTTGAATTTGTTTTAGGTTGGCTAGTTTTACCACTCACCTTGCGTCTCGGTTTTCCGAGATTCGTTTTATTTTCATGCTGTATGTTCCTCTGCGTGCTTTTGGCTTGTGACTTTCCCCTTAGGACTAGGGAAGACGGTTGGACTCGGAACGACAGGCGTCTACGTAATGTATGCATTAGTGTCTGTTACGTACATTGATCTTGAAATGGTGGTTTAAAATTTAAATAAAATGTTTGACAAATAATAAAATGAATCTCTAGAAAAGTCTATTTAAGACTGTATACGAGACCATCAGAAAAATGAAAGAAAAGAAAAAAGAAATAATTTTTAGAAAAATTCCCTTAGAATGAAAATGGATTTAATAATTTTGAAGAAGGAAAGTCATCCTAATTTTCTTCACTTAGTTTTTTTCAATTGTTTGAGACTTATTTAAGTTGTTGGTTACTTGTATAAAAATAAAGAAAAGTCATCGTGACTTTCTCTGTCTCTTTTAAGACAATTTCATTTTTTTTTATCTCTTTTAAGACAACCGTGATTTAGAAAGAAAAGTAAAAGGAAAGAAATTATTTAATTTTAAAATAAAGGTAGATGAACGATCTAACAACTGAAGTTTGAAGTAAGAAAAGAAAAACAATTTTTGTGGTTTGATATAATTAATTATTGTTTTTAAAAATTGGTTATATAATGAGTTATGAATACATAACCCTTTTTTTTTAACATGAGAAACAATACAAGAGGGAATATGATCAAATCATGAGAGCTAGTATATAATCTTGAAGGTTAAGAGTCACATAGTGGCGGGGAAGGTTATGTTTTGAAATCATTGTTTCAGTGTTGAGTGTGAAAACCTCTATTTAATGTGCAAGTGTTGTGGTCTATGTGGACATATTGCTGGAAACAACCAGGAAAAAAAAGTAGTGTTGCCAGAAAACTATACTGGTGATGGCGAAGGAGAATTGAATGCAGAGGAGATGCCCAACATGTAATCCTTAGATCCATGCATGTCAATCACTTGAATTAGGGCCATAATGATATGTACGAGGATTGATTGGTGATGACAAAAAAGGATAAAGATCAAGAAAATCTAGCCAAAGCAAGACATAGGGCATGAAAATATGTTCCAAGCATTGGATATCCATATAATAAGAAGAAGGATTTAGTGGATAATGACGTAATGTTGCAACAAATATTTAATGTTGGCAACTTAGAAGGTCAAAACAAGTTTTCCAAAGGAAAAAAAAACGAATTCAAAGTGACCCAAAAATGGTAATTAGGGCTATACCACCTGGCGTGCAAATCTTGATTAAGAAATAAGCAGTTTTTTTTTTTTAATTCGCGCCCAAGAATTATGCAACTCTTTTCTCACAATGTACATCACTTAAATGTTTGAGATTGTATTTTGCACTCCACCATCAAGAAAAATAAAGTTTTACCACATGTTTGCAAAAGTTTCGAAAATTTTCCAATCACAAATTTCTTTAAGTGTGGTATTTTATTAATTGTAATGGGACTAAGGTTAAAGTGGATGAAAAAGTCATTTAGGATTTTATTATTTCCAGAAGTTTTTTCCTTTGGAAGCAATTATGTTTGAGATACCATCGAATATTAAATGTGAATATTTCTTTCAGCAAGGATTCAGACCTTGGTTTACCATATTGTGAAATATTAATTCCTTCCGTTAGATCCAACCCTAGTTAGTAAAATCATTTAGACTTTGCTGATTGAAAAGTGAATTCATAAATTAAGTTTATCCAAAAAATATCCTTAGAAGATTTTCAATTGACATATAAATCCATAATGCCTTACCTAAAGATGGCAAAGTGTTTTCTTTTGATAATTTTTGTTTTTCTTTCTGTTTTATTTTCAAATTTATAGTTTTTATTATGATCTTTCCTTACCCAATTTCAATTTTCAATTCCCATTTTTCAATTAAACAATCTTCAATAGCTTGTTATACCCTCACTTTAAACTTAAATTTTTTACTTGCTTCCAAGCAAGTTTCAATAGGTAATCCCAAACTTAAGCTTATAGCTTAAGGGCTCACGTTTCAATTTTAAATTTCTTATAAATTCAAATAAGAATATATATATATATATATATATACTAGTCACAATTATCTTAATTAATTCAAGTCATAATTATTTTAATTCATATAATCATGTATTTATATTAACTGAATAAATACAAAATTTGAACTACATTTCAAAAGAAAAAAAAAGAATAAGATATCAATATTACTTACGTGGCAATTGGGCATCAATTTGTGAAAAGTTAAGGCGGTGTCATTTTTATTTTAATTAATAATTAATATCCTTTTTTCCAAAATATTATATTTATTTTGAATTAGTTTTATATTTTAAAAATCGAGAAGCAAATCGAAGTTTAACGATTTCATAATTATTAATAAAATATTAAGTAAAAATAAAACTAACGGGCCTATGAAGGGCCCAATAGCATCCGAAGTCCAGACTAGATCAAGAATAGTAAAAAAAAAAAATTAATTAAATGGATTATTTATACAACACAACTGACCGTGACAAAGTACAATTAGTAAACTTCACCAAAAAAAAGTACAATTAGTAAATTCAGAAGAAAAAAACAAGAAATCAGGGGCAACAGGGTAATTTCAGAAACTCTGTCTCCCTCCCTTGTTTATTCCTCCCAAAACAAAAAAGACGGTTTCGTTGGAAGAAAGAAAGGACGAAATTGAGTTTAAGATCTGATTGGGCGGCGACGATGGAGAACAACGACAGTATCATATCGCGGGAGAAGATCGACCAGGCGGCCGTGTGGCTCGGCTCCGCCGTCTCTTCCGCTTTCTTTTCCTCTTTGGAACGCTTTTCCTGCGTCAACGTCGCCACCTCTGACCCCGACAACGACGAAGACGACGACGATTATTACTCCACCACCACCGCCACTCCCACCGCCGCATCCACCACCACCACTAGCCCTCCCTCCATTCAGATCGACGGGAAAAAAACAAACGACGTCTCCAACCTCCCCGTTTGAGACAATATAACGACGACGTCGTTGCTGCGCTGTGTATAGACCTTTTTCCTTTTCCTTCTTTCGTGTGTGTTATGTAAGGAATCCCGATTTTCATTTCTTCATACTTTCGACGTCGTGAAAAAGAAAAGATGTGATGCAATTTTATTATGCCTGTCTACATATATAATTAACTAATTACATGCTTATATATTTCTATTAAATTGTATTATTAATTTATTTTATTTTATCTTATCTCGCCGTTGTGTTATGTTATTGACGCTATTTCAATTTGTTTGAGCTAGGGTAGATGCTTTTTTGATTTTGATTTGGACAAGGCTTTGAATTAATCATTGCAAATTTCGTATTGATCATGGATTTAATTTCTAATGTACAAGCGAAGCGTTTAGATCTTTTACTGTCTCAGAATTCTATCTACATTACAAGTTTTCTAGCTAGGCTAAGGTCCTGATTCATTTATTGCATTGTGGTGGTCCATTGTGAGTTGAGCCTTATATTGCTAAGAGTAACTCGCAGAAATGTTATTACACTGCAGAATGCAGACAATGATTTCAATTTTTTTAAAAATGTGATGAAACATGATTGATGTGTGGATTTGGATGTTCAGTTAAATATTTGGACTTGTTGGATGGGTAGGGAAAGATGTCTAAGGGATAAAAAAAGATAAAGATACATACACCATTGCCAGTTGCTTCCATATATCAAATAAATAGGTAAGCACAAACACTCAGGAATCACCTTTAAGATAAGGTTTATTGAATCTGTTTTTACAGCAGGTATGGGAATGAATACGTGTATCCTCTGATGCTTATCTAATGGGCTGATCACAAGTCCTAGTTTCATTCATTTATCTCATTGGGGTTGTCAAATCACAAATGATTGCTTTAGTTTGGTTCTTGTGGTTGTGGGGGAAAACACTTCTAGGATTTTTTTTTCTTTCTATGTCATGGTTCTTGGAAAATTAAAAAACTTATCATGACTACAATAGTTTGCTGGGATGGAAAACGAAATGAAAGCTGTTACGATGGTTTGTTTAACATTGAGGATTGTACAAGGGATTGTGTTATATCTCCAAATTCTGATATTCAATTTCTCAGACATAATAATTTTGGCTCAGCAAATTCAAATTTCTTTTTAGTTCATAAATATATCCTATTAACATTAGGAGAGAGACTTGCATAGTCTTGATCAACATGTTTCTTTCAACCACTTCGCACAAATTAAGAAATTTAGTTAGTAGTATTAAATTTGTTAACAATTTGTATTATTTTTTTAAAATTATCTTTAAAACTATTTAGATTTCATTATTCTAACCTCTTTTAAGTTTTAACATAATTAATTGGTGCATCTCCACTTAAGAGTATTTTTGTAAGCAAAACAAAAAATAATAATGTTTTAGAGAATAGACAATAGACAATTTGGAAGGGATCTATAAAATGGATCATGACAAACTTCCCTTCTTATAAAAAGACCAAAAGTAGTATAAGTCATTTGGTTTTAGTCTGCAAAATTTATCTAATCTATGACAACATGGGAGTAGATTTAGTTTAAGAGTATGCTTGGAGGACAAGATTTTCTGCATAGTTAATTCTTGTTAAAATTGATACATTATGCTTGATCTAAGTCATTTGGTTTTAGTCTGCAAAATTTATCTAATCTATAACAACATGGGAGTAGATTTAGTTTTAGAGTATGCTTGGAGGACAAGATTTTCTGCATAGTTAATTCTTGTTAAAATTGATACATTATGCTTGATCTAAGCCTGGGAAAGGTTAAGTGGAGTGCCCTTTACTTTTGGTTATGAGGGAATAGGGATGCTGGATATGGGTAATAAATATCTCTTGTATCTGTAATGTTGAGGTATAATGCCATATAGTCTAAGCATAGAACATGCAATGTGAGAGTAGAGACTGATTTGAGCTTAAGCTGTGTCCTTTTCTTTCTAGGTTACATCTTTCTCCTCTTCCCTGCGTGACACTTTAAAAGTGCTTGTGTGTGGGTGAATCACTGTGTATAGTTCCTATGGTATATGTATATGTATTGTTTCTGTAGTTAGAAATCATAACTAACAGAAAGAAAAGAAGAATACTAGGAGAAAAAACTTTCTTGATATGTTGCTTTTGGTCATCATGCAGTGCTTCTCTTTTTGGCAGATAATCCGGACCTACTGGTTCTTTGCCCAGAACCGCTGCAGTGTTATAACCAATTTATTTTCCTTAGAATAATACAATAAATACAATATGAACAGTAGTCAGTGCTCTTGTGAGTGTTTTTACCGGCTTTACTGATCTCCATTCTCCTTCCAACATAGAAGCATGACTATGCATCGTCGAATTATGTAAAGCTTTGCTCTCTTCTCCTTCAAAATTCTACTCTTTGGTGGCTGAAATTTGACTTGCTTTTCTGTGGGTGTGGATTTGTCCATGATCTGGTTTCTCTTTACAAACTATCCCTGTTAGAATTCTTCTCCTGCGTCAAGAGTTTAAGGAATTTCTCTGGGTAGAAGTGTGTCTGTTTGTAGGAGTTACTGAAATTATGCTTGAGTTGAGTTTGAAGTCAATAATAGTGGTGAAAGTAAAGGCAAATAGTTATTAGTAATTGGAGTTAGCTTTCTGCGGTCAAACATAGAGCTGATTTTGCTGCTTTAAGTCGTGGTCTTGGGCTTCTCTGGTCTAACGTCCGGAATCCCGGGACTGCTGTCTTCTCTGCTCTGCCTCTCCATTTACTGCCAAAAGACAAAGAAACTGCCTTGCCTCTTATTTTTATCGGATGACTTTAAATGCTTAAGATTGACTGACTGGGTCTCTCTTCATCATCATATTGTCTAACTGAAAGAGAAATACTATACAAGTAATGTGTGGACCTTTGCACTCGGTGAGATTCTTGCCTCTCAAAATGGTCATAGATCCTAGATACAAGACATTTAATCTTCAATAAAGTAGATGGATAGTTTGCACAATGCCATGGTGGTGATCCAAAAGTATTTCATATTTATGATTTTAAGAGATTAAATGTTTTTTTACTAGAAAAAGTATCTCCAGCATTTCTTTAGGGACTATTTGATTTTAGTGATTAGTGATTTTATTTTAGGAACTTATTTAAGTATTTATCTTAATATTTATTACAAGTTAGAATAGAAAATCAATACTTTCTCAAATATCAAATATAAGATAAAAAATTATTTCACGCTAACTAAGAAAGATAGATAACTATATTTAATTGTATCAATCTCAATTTAAAATTAACTTTTTTCAACTTATCTTTAATTGAAACTTGATATAAAAAAAAATAAAAGAGTTATTAGAACTAAAATTTCAATTAAATGAAGTGTTTTTTTTTAAATAGTATTAAATAAGGCAAAATTAATTAATTTTTTTATATTATATAAAAAAATGTGCTTATTATTTCCTATATTTGAGGCCGTGGTAGTAATTAATAATGAACTTCTAGATACGTTTTATTTTTACCTTGTCATCCTCCGGCTTTCTCTCTTCTGCTTTCTCATGTATGCACATAAGACCAATTTGTGCAACCGATAAAGTGAAAAGTAAATAAGAAGTAACAGATCAACTGAACATATAAAAAAAATCCGGTCAATTGCACTCTTTTCCGCTGCAATTCATTCTGCCGATGCATTTTTATATTGTCTCTGATTAGCAAATTACATACACTTAATAGTTTTTTAGGTTATGCATCCGTCAAATTAGAAGTTAGCCCTTAAAATTAATGCGAAAACCATCGCATGAAATAGATATGCGAAAACCAAACAATTTGAACAGTTTTTTCCTATCGTACGTGAGCATTTTAATTCATCACACATGTGCATTGTATATTTAAAGTTCGTCCAAAATATTGACCAACACGAGTAGTACTTTGATGTTCTTCGCTGTTAGGATGCATCTGATTAAAAAATGGATCTGGATTACTATTGATGAATGGAGGTTGAAGACAGTCAAGCTCAAACCAAAGTCCATATTCCATTTCCATACCATAGGATAGCGTGTTTGGAATCTCATTTGTAAGTTGTAACGTACGTGCATCTCATATTTTTCAGGTTAATGCAAAGAAAGACGTAGAAACTATTAAGAATAGTTTTGTTATTGATATATATATATATATATATATATATATATATATATATATATATATATATATATATATATATATATATAACATGTTTGGATCGCCATTGGTAAAAGAAAAAGTATGGTATCTAACGTCAAAAATTGAAGCAAAGAAAAGTAACTTGTACATCAAATGAAAAAAGTGACCTGATTTTAGGGCTTCACAACACAGATCCAAACAGGCTAGTAGTTTTTCTACATCCTAAACGTGTTACCAGACACGTATCAGATAAGCCACTATTCTATGATGACAATTTTATTGTGTGACAGTGCTTGTAATATTGGTTGCAGCACAGAATTGCTAAGAAGCAATGTTTCAGCCTCACAGAGTGCATATGTATTGAATTATGTCAGAGTGTTATTGTTTATTTTAATGAACAATGATTTTTTTTTTTCTCGATTCCTTATTTTACCCTCTCATCTGCGAAAAAGAGAAAATATAGCGTCAGGATTATGTAAAAAAAATATTTTTTTCTTTTTATTGTCTTCCATGTAATTCTTGTTTTTGCTCCTTTTGTGAACACAAGGATAAATTAGTCAATGTAATATACTATATTAATGCTTGTTTGATGCCTAATTTTTTTTCAGAGTCAATGTTAATTGTTAGTTTTTTTTAGAATGTTAGTTGTTTGGTGCTTAAATTAAATATAAATTAGAACTTGAACTTGAAAATTAATTCTAATTTTTATGTTAAGTTTCTTCATAAAAAAAATAGTATTGCTATTCTATGAAATGATTGAGTAAATCTTCATTTTAATCCTTGAAAATTGAGATTATATATGTAAGCTTTTGTTTTTTTTATCAATAAAACTAGGCACTTCGACCTTGGTAGCTTTTCTGAAAGTGGTATTAGACCTTTACGTAGCTTTCATGTGTAATTCCTCTATGAAACTATGTAATATGATCCAATAGATTGCAACGTAATATGGTCCAAAATCGGATTATAATATGTTCTTAGATGTAATATAACTATGTAAGAATATGATAAAAAAATTGAATCATCAAATCTAATCTAAACTACATTCTATCATTTGGATTACATTGACTATATTTCTATGAAAATAATTGACTATATTTCTATGAAAATAATTCAAATCGAATCAAACCCCATATTATGTTAATCTTTGGATTGAACGACTTTTTTTGACTCAAAATTCATTTGTTAACACCACAAGCAAGCTTACTAAAGGAGAAATAAGACCAACAACTTTTCATGATGTTCAATAATAGTTTTAAGTGAATATATAAAAAAAATGTTATTATAAAATATGTGTTACTATCACCTTATATCATTAACTCCTAGGTATCAAATAAAATTTGTGTATATTTATCAAAAGATGTTATGTGTTGGATGTAAAGAAATGATATTTGTATTGAAGCAATAATAAACCAATGACAACAGAGTTGGGGTAGAACTAGAAAGCATCCCTAGCAAAAGTCAAGGTTGGCCCCTTGCGTCAATCGCCGGCTTCGAAATCGCTGTCAATTATGGGTTTGTTCTCTTCTTCTTCTTCTTCATGTTATGTGTTTGATTAATTACCAAAATAAAAAAGTTTCCAAACAATGGCCGAGTACGCTCAAAATTATAAAGTGCTCATCCTCACATGGCTCTCACTAACACTAGTCACTGTAACAGCATCACACTGTGTAATGGCCGTGACGCCCTCAACCCCTCTTCTCTCCTTCCTCGAACGCCTCCAAGAAACAGCCTTCGAAACCTTCGCCCATTCCAACTTCGATCCCAAAACCTACGTGGACATGCCTCTCAAGTCCGCCCTCACGGTTACCGAGGACGCGTTCCAGAAGCTTCCGAGGAACGCCAACGGGTCCGTGCCGGTTGAGGATTTGAAGCGTTTCATAGAAGCCTACTTTGAAGGTGCAGGGGATGATCTGGTGTACCGGGACCCACAGGATTTCGTTCCCGAGCCGGAGGGTTTCTTGCCCAAGGTGAACCAGCCTCAGGTTAGGGCCTGGGCCTTGCAGGTCCATTCGCTTTGGAAAAACTTGAGCCGGAAAATATCCGGTGCGGTGAAGGCACAGCCAGACTTACATACGCTGCTCCCTCTCCCTGGTTCGGTTGTCATTCCCGGGTCGCGTTTTCGCGAGGTTTATTACTGGGATTCCTATTGGGTTATTAGGTGGCCTTGACTTTGACCTTGCTTCTGCACTTTGTTATTATTGCTACTTGGCCTGCCACTGCTTACCTGCTTTTGTTTTTTGGCTTCAGGGGCCTGCTGGCCAGTAAAATGCATGACACAGCTAAGGCTATTGTCACCAATCTCATTTCCTTGATAGATAAATATGGCTTTGTTCTTAATGGGGCTAGAGCTTACTACACTAACAGGAGGTACTCCACTCCACTCGTCTTGTGCCTGTTATGCTATGCCATTTGCCAAAACATTCATTTTTATGTCAGAATAATAATACCTCTAACTAATATACTACTCCCTCTACACTTACATAGAAAAAGTAATTTTTCATGTTCAACTTAAATATAAATAAATTTAACTAATTTTGATTCTTTTTTATTCGTGATAATAAGTTCCAATTAAGGGTATTTTTAAAAATAATCTTATTTTTTTTATTAGAGATTAAAAAAATTAAATGATGTCAACTAACTTTCTCAATTAGAATGAAATTAATTATTTTTCTTATAATATGATTTAGAGGGAGTAGTGTACTAGTAACATGTAACTTTTGTCCTATAATAAATAAGTATTGCCTGACTTTGGTGTTTTTGTGTGCTTATGATTTAGTTGCATGCCCTTTCATACAACGTTATTAATGCCATTTATTGAATTAGACTTGACGAATATCAATTTTTTTCTGGTTTTATAATTTACTAATTTTTTGATTTTAAAACAACTTAACGAATTGCTTGATTTCACTCTCGTCATCTTACCTTTGATATCATGCCACATTCTCATTCATATCAGCACTCTGTTCCTTGTGAAATAAAACTATAAAAGGAAGTTATTATAAATAATTATTGTTCTTATAAACTGAAATGGTGACTATAAGCTTTACTATGATTTTATAGCCAGCCTCCCCTTTTAAGCGCCATGATTTATGAGATATACAATAGCACGGGTGACTTGGAATTAGTTAAAAGATCTCTACCTGCCTTACTGAAAGAATATGAATTTTGGAATTCAGGTATTGCACTACAACTTTTGGCCTCAATCACTTTATTAACTGTGGTTGGATGATATTTGTATATTTATTTTCTAGTTTGCCTAAGTGGTCAAGTCTAATGGTTTGCCATATATTTTATCTTGTAGATATACATAAACTGACCATTTTGGATGCTCAAGGTTGCACTCATACCTTAAATCGTTATTATGCAAAGTGGGACAAACCCAGGCCGGAATCGTCCATAATGGTGTGTGTGGTTTGTTAACTACTGGGGTATTCATGAAATGGCACTTAAACAGTTAAATTATAACTTTGGGTAATTCATCGTGCAATAGGACAAGGCATCTGCTTCCAACTTCTCCAGTGTTTCAGAAAAACAGCAGTTTTACCGTGAACTGGCATCAGCTGCTGAATCAGGATGGGATTTCAGCACCAGATGGATGAGGTACTATTTTGTATACGCTAACATTTTCGACCTCCTAAAAAGAAAGAGAAAAAACCATAAAAGTTAGGCATTGAGATGCTGTTGTGGCAACTCAGTGTTTGTAAGGCTCCCAAGCCTAAGGCTAAGTACTTTCAATCAAATGCTCGCCTTTCTCAAGTTTGATTCTAACACTTTGCCTTCTTTAAGAGTCGACAATACTTACAGTTCAATGAAATCATATCTCTTATGACGCAGAAATCCACCTAATTTCACAACATTGGCTACAACATCTGTAATACCTGTTGATTTGAACGCATTTCTACTCGGGGTATGTCTTAGACTAATGAATAAAAGAAGAACTGAAATCAGTGTCTATAACCTTATCAATTTTGTGATGCCCATTGGTTCAGATGGAACTTAATATTGCCTTATTTGCAAAAGTTACTGGAGATAATAGCACTGCTGAACGGTTCCTGGAAAATTCTGATCTTAGAAAGAAGGCAATGGACTCTATTTTCTGGAATGCAAACAAGAAACAGTGGCTTGATTACTGGCTCAGCAGTACATGTGAGGTATTTCCTGGAGCCCTCTGTATTAATCTACCATAAGATGAGCTGTCTTTGCCTTCTGTACTTCTTATGACGGTCTATTTGATACTTTTAGGAGGTTCATGTTTGGAAAAACGAGCATCAGAATCAAAATGTATTTGCTTCCAATTTTGTTCCTTTGTGGATGAAGCCATTTTACTCAGGTATGCTTGATAGATATGCTATCACATCAACTTTAGTTGCGACTGGCAAGTGAATTTAAGTACACAAGTGGTTGCTGCAAATTGTGGTATCAGTTTAGTATTGAGTTCAAGTGGTTGTTGCAAATTGTGGTATCAGTTTAGTATCGAGTTCAATCCTTGTTGTTGCTAATCAGCAAGCTTGAACTTTATTTACTGGAGGTTGCCTTGAATACACACATTCATGCATAGAGAATCATGAACTTAAGATCAATTTCCGAAGTGTAAACAATTACACCATCCATACTTTGGACTGTGATTTTGTCAGTTTGATTGTTCAATTATAGGTTAACTAGTTGCCTTATTGATCTTGCATGCCAAGTTTTAAAGTAACTGTAGATTATTAAGTACTTAAGTTGAATTGTTGGTCGTTAAAGATATGGATAGATTGCTAAACTAGTTTAGATTAGCATGTGATTTTATCATTTTTATGAAAAATGATCTAAAAAGCTGTTAAGCAGCGTAACATTAGTTTATTTTATTGGTGTATATATTAATTTAATTAAGGAAGGAGTCTCTATTGAATGCACACAAAGGATGCTTTAACAAATTTCTTCTTCTAAAATTGTTTTTGATTGGATATCAAACGAGCACCACCAACCAATAACTAAAATTGTTTACCTTTATCTCTGAAACATTGAAAAAAAATCCTCCTGCATTTTAAGTTGATTATTGATGTTTTATTTTTATCAAGATACTTCGCTTGTGAGTAGTGTTGTTGAAAGTCTCAAAACATCTGGCCTGCTCCGTGATGCTGGAGTTGCAACTTCTTTGACTGATTCAGGGCAACAGTGGTAAGTAATAAGCAAGGTGAGGGAGGGAAAGATAGGTAAAATATTACACTTAATCAGCCTTTGTTAATGACCCTTAAATACTTTCAACAGGGACTTTCCAAATGGGTGGGCGCCGCTTCAACACATGCTAGTGGAAGGACTGCTAAAATCGGGATTGAAAGAAGCAAGGTTATTGGCTGAGGAAATTGCCATCAGATGGGTCACAACCAATTATATTGTTTATAAGAAAACAGGTGTAATGCATGAAAAGTTTGACGTGGAGCATTGTGGAGAATTTGGAGGTGGGGGCGAATATGTACCCCAGGTATGGCTATGCTTCACCATTATTGTTTTTGGTCTAGGGAAACGTTCGAGAAAAATATAAGATGATTTGGGTGACTGGAAGAAATTTGACTTTTACTTTCTTCTCTATGGATTTGTTATTAGGCTTCTTATTTCAGAGGGAAAAAAATAAATGTTATTATTAGACTGTATGGAAGAAATTTTCTGTATGGATTTGTTAACTTCTTATTTCAGTGAGAAAAAAGTAAATGACATCTTTGCCATCTGCCTGTTTCACATGTATCTGACTGAACTGTATTGCAATGCAGACTGGTTTTGGCTGGTCAAATGGAGTTGTGTTGGCATTCTTGGAGGAGTTTGGATGGCCTGAAGATCGGAACATAGAATGCTGATGTGCCCAGAGATAGAAAGGTGGAAAAAATTTGGTACGCTGCAAGAATTTATTCATGAAAGCTATTTGCATGAGGGGTTGAAGAAAAGTAGTTAATAAATGCGTCAAAAGCCACTTGTTAAAGCCTATAATAAAAGTTGAGATGATTCGAGTTTATTACTTTATTTGCCATTTGATGTTTTACTTGGAAGTATGTTCAGAAAATTCAACAAAAGTGATGGATGTCATCACATATCAATGCTTTGGCACAAATTGATGCATAATTGGACCATTTGATGTGAGTTGCTTAATATACTGGCGTCTGACGGGATTAAACACGATCCAAATGTGACACGTATATTGGGCGGCGCTAACACCGTGATACAAGACTGTATTGGGCTTATATTGTTTGTTACACTCACAACTCCCCTCTCTTCACACCTCCCTCCCCCCTCCCGTCACCTTTTTTTTCTGTGTTGCCAATATGACGGAAATAATGTATTTTGACAAAATCTTATTAAACTAAATATTTTGTCGATGAACATAATGAAAATTGGTTTCTGCTGTATATCTTGACAGTTTTGGTCAATACACTCAACGAGAAATAAATTTCCATTGAAGGTATTGTTGGAAATAATTCAAGTCCCACATTGGCTATAATCTCACATTAGAATATATAAGTGAGGAATAACTCTCGTCTCTTGAGCTAGCTTTTGAAGTTGAGTTAGGCCTCTCAAATTATTCAGTCTAAGAGGTAATTTATTTATACAAAAAATACCAAAAAAAGTTGTGTGTGGGAAGATTAAAAAAAAGGGCTTGAGAAAATCATGGGCCTTTTGTTTCGTGCACTCTCCGATGCCCCATCAAACCTCAAAATTCATGTGCTTGGCGTTTGACGTAATGAATCTGAAGCCCACAACACAGTTTCTAAAAGGTGTAATAAATAAATAAAAATAAAGATGGAATACACTTCAAAAGGTTCGAGAATATCTTCGTCCATCTATTAGTAAAGTCGTTACTCTGACGAAAAAGATGATCTGGTAATATTTGTGCTATGTTTACAAAACACAAATAAGTTGTCTAGTGATGTATTTAATATTTAGTAGTTGTCAGGACTCAGGTGGTATTTTATATTTTATTGAAAATATTTTGTACGGTTTAAGTTTTTATTTCTCTCTTTCGGTGCAACGAAATACAGTTTCAATCTGCAGGAACCAACTGGATTCGTTAATGTATACTATGTCCCACCTGGGCACTACGCTCATTTTTTATTTTTTTTTATCCAAGATATATACTACATGTACCACATCCATGAAATGAAATCTACAATAAGGTTATTTGTTATATCAAATTGCTTTCTTTATAATGTTTCCGTTAACTTTCTCCATTTCGGTTAACGAGTCACAGAACTTAATATTTTGCGTTTCTGGCATGTGTCACCAACCATTCCCCCACGCATCACCCTCTTTACTTTTTCTTTTTTGGCATATATTGGTGGAGATTTGCCCAACCTTGCCTTACCAATCAACAAATGTAAGCTATTATTCGGTAATCAATCGAACAATAGATTATAGATTATTAAATTAAAATGGTGGATGGATGATTAGTATCACTAAATCATTTTATAGTTTATTTATGTAGATTAAGAAACTAGAAAAGCTTATTCCTAAAACCAAGGACGCGGGTCCTCCAAGATTCTACTCTAACCCATGAAAGAGCGGCAATCATTGAAGAATACTTTCACTCAATAATGAAAACAAGCGAGAAATGTGTTTATGGGGTCTTTAATATATACAAATAGCCACCCTATAATGAGTGAGTGGGAAGTAATTGCCACAAATACAATTTAATATGCGATACATAGTTAATGGATTTTGCTTCTCCTGACTCGAGTCCCACAATTGATTGGTCAAATAAAGATGGCTAGGAATCACTAATGACCCAAAAGCAGTGGATAAACGGGGATGATATATGATTGATGATTGTGGCATATTAAAAAATGCACATAAAATCTAGGGCTCGATAGGATGGGTTGTGTTTATATGCAGGAGACAAATCGAAGAGAGAGCCACTTTTAGGTACAACTAAACAAGTTTTAACTGAGGTAGTATCATCCCTCCTTAATCTCATTAATCATTTTTTAACCATCATAAACTCCATGGTGTAATGACCAATCATCTACTTGTGTCTAAACAATTCTTTGCCTATTGGCTATAGAATTCTTGAAGATAACTTAGTCATTACCAAATTAATTATCCCTCAGAATTTAAGGATTTTAAGATGATTAATTCTTGATATTACATTATTGCATGCATAGCCTAGTTAATCCTATCATGTATATGATGACCCTTTTTAGCTCACAAATTATTTATGATCCCGAGTCTTAAATTTGTAAATATTGTATTAGCCGAATGCCTTATGTTTTCATTGCACACAATCATCATGATAGGCAAACGTGAATGCATCCTTTGGTGTTGCTGAAATTTATATCCGTAGTCAAATGAGTCTGCAAAAGCGTTGTAGCTTCGATTTTATTCTTTTGAATGCCTTATATTTTAAGTGAGACGACTATGATTAATGTTACTTATGAACTTAATTCATTTATTAAATAAGTTTAACTTATAGTTATTTTTTCTTTCTTCTTATGTAGTCTGTTCTGTTTTTCTCCCTGACAATATGTTCTATTTTATTTAAAATGATAACGTTAATAATGCACACTTTAGCACATTTCTTTTAACATGCTAGCATTTCTCTTATTTACATATTTAATCTCTTTAAAAATTACAGTAGCCTTGTTTATTTAATCTCTTCAATTATCATTAGTTTCTTATTTAGTCTTCCATTATTAGAGTATTTTTAATGGTATTGATATAAGCAACTCAATTTATGTTATCTTAATTTTAACCGATTTAATTAGTTTTTTTTCCCATCGGGTATTTCTATTAATAAATTGTTTAACTCAAAAATATTTTATTTCTTTCTTCTGTATTTGATATAAAGTTAAATAACTCATGAAAAATAATTATTTATATAAATAATTCTTTTAAATTTTAAACAATTCAAAATTACATATGAAACACTAAAATAATATTTTTTTTAAACAACCCATTAAACAACTCTATTGTACATGCTCTTATATCACAAAATCATGACTTTTTTACGCAATTATGTATAATAACATATGATCTTATATCCCTGCATGCAAGAAGTACAATGAACTAAAATATAAATAAATTTATTCAATAATATTATTCCTAAATTCTGTGAACTACTGTTCCTACTTCCTTCGCACTGATCTTTTGCCCGCGCCTTCCCTTTGTTGCTTGAATGGTCAGTATTACGGTGTTACCATTTCTGTCACCATCCTCTTCACAAATCACGTATCTGCATTCATCATCTATTTGAGGAGAAAGAATGTTGTGAGTCCAAATCCTGGAGCTTCAGAAAACTATTCTTCATAAATTATTTTTCATCTTACCTCTCACCCAACAACGGGTAAATCAACTATTTCATTCAGGGTTTTATATATAAAAAAACGTCATTAATTTTTATTTTATTTTATAGCATAATAATATTTAATTGAATAATTTCAACATTTTGTTTTAAAATATTACTTGTACTTAAAAATTTCTTTATTGAAAAGAGAATGAGTAGTAATTTAAACATAATTAGTGTTTAAACAAGAATGATTGACCATGTATCCCGAGAATATGCTTGATTCGAGGATTGACCAATCTTTGTTAATGTTAAAGTAAGCACTATAGATGGAGAAATTATGTTCATGTGCCTCTGTGGTTGCCTTACTGAATTCTCAATCCTCACGTGCGGGCTGATTCTTCCTTTGACGATTGATGCTTTATTTCACGTACATCGACCCTCGTGCTTATCCCTCTTCCCAATCCCTCACATTTATTAGGATTTCATTAATCAACCCACAGTGCCCATTACTCGCTTCGACTAATATATATTGCATTCTTTTTTTTTCTTCTCCTCATGGCATCCAATCGTCTACACAATATTTTGAAAATGAAATCAATTTTTTTTTAAATATATAAAATAAAAGGCATACTGTTTTATTTTCTATTACCCTTCAAATGCCGAATTTGACGATAATATCTTGGGATGAATATTTTGGAAATATCAATTTTGACGAAGAAAAATAATATTTTTAAGCATTTATGTTATAAGACTCAATGTTTCGCTTGGAAGATTATATATCATCCAAAATGAATCATCCAAGATTATTAAGTCTCTCAGATGATTGACTCATCAGTAAGATACCAGGTAGTGGAATTGACACCCGATTTCTATTACGATTGACAAAGTGAACTAATGAGACATAATATGAAATAGTACCATGAAGATGAAATGTCGTGACTTGACATCCAGACACACAACCATGTATCCCACACCATGTAGGTAAGGGACATGACTAAAACCACATAGTGACATGATAAAAAGGAATTAATAAGATTCTATCACGTTGACAGCATTGTCGAGGATATCATGTATAGATAGAGATGAGTTGTAGAGTTCATTTCATGTTCATGGTTAGATTAAAGCTAATGAGAGATATTGATGGTCATTTTGAACTAAAGTTCTTTGTCCTCTCTCTATTGTATTCTCTGATGAGAATAAAAAATAAATATTTTTATTAAAACAAAAACACTTTTTAAAATTATTTTTGAAAAATAAAAGTACTTAATATCAGAAATTCTAACAATTGTTTGAAGGAGTAGCCATCAATATGATATAAAAGATAGATGAGATTGATTTAACATACATTGTTGATGTTAATAATGAAAAAGTCAATATGATAAACAAAGTGTCTTATCTCTCGACACATGTTTATCGATAGTTTGGATAATAAAGCCACTGATAGATATTTTTGAATAATTAATCATATGCTTATAATAATTTTTATAATAGTAACGAAGTTTTATACTTATCATTAATTTTTATAATAATGTTTTTACAAAATAGGCTTTATACTTATAACATCACTAATAACATATTATTGCATATAGTAAATTTATTCATTTTTTAATAATTATTAAAAAAATTATTTGTAATGTCTGATAAATCAATAGTATAATTTTCTTTACACTGACACTCTGTATATTTATTAAACTCATTTTTGTTTGAGAAATTAGATTGTGTAGTGTACAATATAGAAGTTTTATATTGTTATTTAGCTATAAATCACAATGTATAATCAGGTTTTTGACTTTTACAATTGTATCCTTTTGGCCCTCATGGTTGGATGTTAGACGACCAATGCTTTGATCTTAATTTCTTTGTGATCACGCACTCAGGTCTCATGGTTACACACTTGATACTACGGGAGTGTGTACCCCTTCAATCCTGTTGGTCGGACATTAATTATGGATGCAATTGATATGAACACTTTAATATCCTTTGGGTGTACGCCAATAGAGCCTTAGGTGAGAACCAAAAGAGACGTTACATAACTTGGAGGTAACAACCCACAATACACACTCGGGATTCTTGGAATCCTTACCCTAGTTATGGGTAAACCGTTCTTAGAATATTGCTTGTCATTTCATTCGTAACAAAAGCATAAACACAAGTAGAATCAAATACAAAAGGATATAAATGTGAAACTTTGTTAATTAACAGATGAGCTAAATGATAGCGATACAAAGTTATTAAACTCATTTACAACTTATTTTTTCTCTTTATCTTTTCATTACATCAATCGTTTTATTTAATTTTTTTCCTTTCTCTTAAAGTATATATAATTTATTGTAATAAAAATTCTGTACGGGGTATCACTGTCCTTCTTAAAATAATGGTGTACTATTATAACCAGATTACCTATAGTCACGAAAGGTTAGAGTGGTGCCAAGAAATAAAAAGTAGTATATCTCATCGGTGTCTTTCCCTGGCACACAGATTCCAGAGGAAAGCGAAGGGAAAAGGAAAAGCTCATCCGAAACCGTACTTGATCAAAGACGAAGCCTTCATCAAACAATTTACAATTAATAAAAAAGAGAGTAAAGAAACACAGTCTCAATCGTGCAAATAACTTTGAAGTTTATTTATAGAGTGTTAATATAATTTTTTTTATGCTATTAGCCAATAAAAATTTATGATAAGTATAATTTTTTTAAGAAAAATTATTCTAAAAAACAATAAACTTAACTTAAGGAGTTTTAACAGTATGACTTATAAATTTTATAGTTTACATGGACTTTAACCATTAAAAAAATTGTATTTAAAAATATATTCTTTAAGTAAGGCCTCCTATCAAGATTTGTTTGAAAAGAATTTTTTTTACTAAAATTTACTTTCATCCATTTGTTATTGATAAATCATTAGATATTTTATAGTGGTAACATGAATAATTAAAAAATATAATCCTTTTCTCATCTTAAAATAAATGTTATATTTATAAGGGGAAAAAAGTTATCTAAGAATAAATACCGTGTTAATTTTTTTTAATGAAATATTAACTATTTTTCCACTAATATTTTTAATGAGTGACACTGACATTTGTCTCTTTCAAGATTATTAATTTTTTAAAATTATTATTCTGTTTAAGGTATTATTATATTTTTATTTTGTATAAAATAACTAGTACATAGTTATTCTAAAAGAGATGAGTAATATCTATAGTATATTGTTTTTTCATTCTATCTAATACATGGGTGACAAATATGTAGGCTATAGTAGGTTGTTTTGCTTTTTTCCATATTTATTTTCTCTCTCTACTAGTTGATTCCTTCTTTTCTGCAGTCAAGTATTTATTATGGTTATAAAAATGCAGTGAGGTAGCTGCATTCCTTTTGATTTGTGTAGCCCTGAGCTCTAACCAATCTGTATCAGTATCTCTTTTTCTTTTCTCAGCACTCATCACTTTTGCTTTCTTCTTTGTCTAATGCAGAGCTAGCTACCTAGCATCTGCAAAACCTGACAGTGAAAAAGATTAATACCTTTTTTTTACAATTCCAATCCAACAACCAAACACATCCTTAAGATGCTCGAGACCGTTAAATACCTTCTCGGCTCCGCCGGTCCAAGCGGCTTCGGGTCCAAATCCACCGCCGAACAAGTCACGGAAAACCGCGCCGATCTCCACTCCATCACCGCCATCATCACCGGTGCTACGTCTGGAATCGGAGCTGAAACGGCGCGTGTGTTAGCGAAGCGTGGTGCGAGGCTGGTTCTGCCGGCGCGTAGCATGAAAGCCGCGGAAGACGCCAAAGCGCGCATAGTGTCAGAGTGTCCTGATTCGGAAATCATCGTTATGTCTCTTGATCTCAGTTCTCTGAATTCGGTTACAACCTTCGTTGCTCACTTCCACTCTCTCGGTTTGCCTCTCCATCTCCTCATGTATATACATATATAATCCTTCACTTTACGTATCAGTACTAGTTTATTTTCTTCTCAAAAATAAAAATAGGAATTAATCCTTCTCATCATGATTGTTAGAAACAACGCTGGAAAGTTCGCACACGAGCATGCTATCTCTGAGGATGGAGTTGAAATGACTTTTGCCACTAATTACCTAGGTGAGAAATTATTGCATGTTATATGTATGTTCTGAGATCTCACATTTTTTAATTTATGAAAAAGACTTAATATGTTACATGAAATTAGTATGTAATCTCAAATCATATACTAATAGTCAAGTGAAGGGATCGAGCTTGATTGAACAAAGTATGAGTTGTTGTAAATCTAATTACGGATAAAAACAATTATATATAGTACTAATAATATTAATATATCTAATTTTAGAGTAGGAATGGATTTATATACTGTCTGTATCAGGTCATTTTGTGTTGACGAATTTGTTGGTGAAAAAGATGGTGGAAACGGCGAAGGAGACAGGAGTGCAGGGTAGGATAGTGAACGTGTCGTCGAGCATCCACGGGTGGTTTTCCGGCGATGCAATTTCATATCTGGCTCTTATAAGCCGCAACAAAAGGTGTTGTGTTTAGAAATTAATTAATGATGTGATGTGTTTGCACCACTGTTTGAACGGAAATAAAATTTGTTGTCTGGTGTCCCCCATTGCAGGCATTACGACGCCACACGTGCTTATGCTCTTTCCAAGCTCGCCAACGTTTTCCACACCAAGGAACTTTCCCGTAGACTCCAGGTAATACACTTACTACTATTCATATTTAATTGATTAATAATTGACATGCAATGCAATATCTGTCTATATATGATCCTATCCATCTCAAAAAGTCACATTTGTTTGTTTCCCTACTCAGTAATCAGTGCTTCCTCAGGAATTTAACCCCGTTCTTGCTATTTGCTTTTATTAGTTTATCATATTTCATTTGTTCCACAAAAGATAATATTAACAAATTAATTCATTTCTACAGCAAATGGGGGCCAACGTCACTGTGAATTGTGTTCATCCTGGGATCGTCAGAACCAGACTCACTAGAGAGCGTGAGGGCTTGCTCACAGGTTGGAACCAACACCCAAACAAGCCAATCTTTTTTCTTTTTCTCTTTTTTTGGTCTAATAGTGGTCACTGATTTTGGGGTTTTCCTTTTTATGTTCTAAAATAAAATTGCAGATTTGGTGTTCTTTTTGGCTTCCAAGCTCTTGAAGACCATTCCTCAGGTAATTAAATACAATATGAAATAAAGATATTATAGTGTATGCATGCATCATGTTATTTTCGATTGTGTCTGTCCTACATAATCTAGATACAATATAAATAATTATCATATGAGCAGTTTAATTTTTTTTTTTTACTTTGTATTTCATTGTCATAATTTGTTCTCTGGTTTACTGCATGTAAAAATATAGGCAGCTGCTACGACATGTTATGTGGCCACTCATCCAAGGCTTTTCAATGTCTCCGGCAAGTACTTTGCTGACTGTAACGAAACTTCAACCTCAAAATTGGGATCCAACTCAACTGAAGCTGCAAGGCTATGGGCCGCATCCGAATTCATGATTTCTAGGGGTCCAAAAGCTGCCTTTGACCTACTTAGGCACCTTGAATTTTGAAGTTAATTTCTTGGGACACTGCAATATATACAGTACTATATATGATATGATTTTATGGAAAAGATACATGGGTCTAGAGAGAGCAACCCTAATATTGTTTTGCTCTCTCTTTGATCTTAATAGAGTCAAGATAATGATCGATAGGAAGGGTTAACTTAATTTGCACAGTTTTATATATCTAGGGTATAATATAACCATGTCAATGTACAATTATTTTGATATATATATCATTACTTAGACTAAATCATATATAGGAAACTTGTTGGTTTTATTTTATTAATTGTTGCAAGTCTAAAATATGATTGCTTTAGATGCTAGTTAGATTGCATTGACATATGATGATACAATGATTATAGAGCTTGGGTTATGTTAACTCTTGGATCTTAGCTAGATTGGAATTAAATGAAAGTGGCAGGAAAACTCTAATTGTACATATTCTTTAATTTATTGTTCTGTTTCTGGGATGTAGCTGTACTTCTATATCTGGGGATAATACAAAATTATACCAGAAAGTTCCATTGGAGTTATTATAAGCGGACAATAGCCTTTGTAAATCAAAGAAAATAACTAAAGAACATGGGGCCGGGCATCCCCCATGTGGTGGTTGTTGTTCGAAGAATATCTTTCTCTCATGGTTTTTGCGTGGGACCTACTAACATGAGCCCCGTGGAAGAGAGAGCGTGCTTTTGAAGAAAAATAATTTTGCAACAGATTTTTGGATGGTTAAAGTAATCAAATTCATGGACGAGTGATTGGTCACTCATGTATTTGAACAAATCAATTTAGGATCTGGATCATTTCATCCAATAATATCATAATGTTTAAAAATTCTTGATTAAAATACTAATACTAATTATTTAAAGACACATATTATTAATAATAAAATTTTATATTAGTATAAATTTAATTAGAATGTATTGACCATGTCAAGAGTTAGATTTAACTCATTTGGTTAAGTATAATATGTAAATTATTATAAACTATTTAGTATTGTCTTTTCTTATATATAAAAAATAGAATGTATTGATTATTTTTAAAAATTATATTATTTAATCAAATATTGTCGTATGAGATAAATTTTATAACTAAAACTTAAAATGATTTTTAATTTTTTGACTTTATATTAATAATACATGAAAAATAAACTTACTTTTATAATACTATTTTTTTTCTCTCTCTTTTCTCTTACTGTCATATCTTCTCATCCCAAACCCTTTCATTTCCTTTCCTTTTTAATTACTTTTTATTGTACAAACTTTTGAATATTAAAATTGTATAAGTACAAATTTCTCATTTTTTTAAAAATAAAATCTTTAGATGTAATTTTTTAATGTTGATTTAAATACTTTGTTTACTATATATATCTCCTAATCATATATTTATTCGCCTTTTTAAGCATTTATATATACATTATTAAAATAATTTTATTTGTATTATCATCTAATCATGTAAGTTCCAAGAAATTATTTGATGATATTATAAAGAGACTCGGCAATCATAATAGATTAAAATAAATTGTTAAATAATGTAATAAACATAAAACCGGCTTATTTCTCAAAAAAATAAACGGTTGATATTATGACAAGGAGATAGATTAAGACTTAAGATGATGACTAGAATCCTTGCAAAGTTATCAACTTTTAAGGTTCGTTTTTTATATTTTATAATAATAATAATAATAATAATATTTATTGTTTTTTTTATATTACACTAGTTATTCAAATAAATTTTATCATTTAATATTACATTATTTTTTTAATGATTAAAATATTTATTTTAATTTTTTTACAAAATATTTGATCTTTAAAGAAAATTATAAGATTCATGCAATAAAAATATATAAGGATTCAAAATCAATTAAAAATTGTAAAACTATAATCACCTAAAACTGTACTTTTCTTTGTAATATCTCATCTTTATTATTTATAGTACGAAATATTTTTCGTAAAAGATGATTAGGATTTCTGTGTAATCACTTCTATATTTTCTTTCAAAAGATGTTTTTCTCCTGGCTTAAGGTGTGAATTAAATGACTCAAACAAGATTAACCTGAAGAAAAAAAACTAAAATATAACTTTAATAATTATTATATTATTTTATAACTTTTAATTAGATAATACTTTCTTAAAATTTATCATTAGATAAAATCCTTTTACATAAATCATATATACAAAATTTTTATTAATTCTAAATCATTTGTTATCTTATTCTTATATATTAAAATCAACGTAATATAAATATTTTAAAATATATTAAAATATGAATTATTTAATTATTTGTTGTTATTTAATTTTAAAAAAATTTGATGTTGATAATCTTAATAATACGTGGATATAATTTAACAATTGAATCAATAAAAATCATATTTTATATTAAATTATAAAAATAATTTAATAATTGTTAAAGTTATATCGATATAGGTTGATTCATGCTCTTTATATATATGTTTTGCTAATATACATATCATTATTTTTTAGCACGAGTAAATTGATAAATTATAATTATAAAATATTTTAAAGCACATAATGGTGTAGTTTGTTAAGCACTCATACTAAAAAATAAATAAGGAAGAATACTTTAATAAATATTTATGATTTGTTAACCTACATATTTTTTTTTTATGAATGCATTAATAAGTTATAATTAAATATATCTAAGTTGTTAATACACTTATACTAAAAAAAATAAAAAAGTTTAGTTTAGTAAATTATATATATATATATATATATATATATATATATATATATATATATATATTATGAATACTTGTGGAACGCTTGAATCCACGTGGATGGTTATGTTCAAATTGGCACTATATCCAACGACAGCACGAATTAAGATCGCGTTATCCACGTGATAGCACCAATACGTTCGGTTGTATCAAGCTCTATCTGGCCCAATGTTATTTTCTGGTCCAACCATGGCCCAATGTTAGATATTTATTCATGCAATGTTTTGTGTATGCAGATTATTTAAATCATTAATATGGACAATTAATTAACTACTGATTAACTAAAACTGTGACTAACCAAGCATACGATAATTATTTTAATTTAATATTCTAACTAATAAAAGTCCTATATTGTTGTAAAAAATAGTCCTATTAAGGAGTGTCCTAGGAATATTACTTAACATTTACCTATCAGTCAAAAGAAAAAATATTTACCTTCAAACAAATGACTTGACGATACTTGTTAGGAAATTTAAATTAAAATATTTTATGAAAAATGCGTTAAAAACTTAAAAAAATTATTTAATTTTATTATATTTATTATTTTAAATTTTTTAACAAATATATTGAAGAATCTCAATATCTCATAAGCATCGTCTTTTTTTTAGATATTAATACTATCTTTTGTTGAGTTCAATGATGGACATAAAAACTTAGGTTGTAGGGACAAAATAATATCATCACGTCGGAAAAAGTAGGATGATGAAAATTAGTATGAAGAGGAAAAAATAATAATGAAACAATATATCTTTTATTATTTAAAAGAATATACCCTAAACGAAAACTATGATTATATTTAATAAAATTAGTTGATAAATTAGTTGAAAACTTGTAATATATTCTTAAATTTTTGGAGGATTTTTTTTTAAATATATATTTCTTTAGTAATGAAAGATATAATTGCTGTAGGAGCCAAATTAATGACGGTGCATGAAAGCTATACATGGTTTCATCCACTTGATTATTGTTCTTCTTTTGCTAATTCATGTCATGCCGCTCCTTTTTATGTAGCTTGGATTTCAGTTGTGGATTAAAATTCATTCCTTTACCATAGTACTAGCATTGTTCCTTTTAGTGGTTTTGCACACTACTTCCTCCTTGGCATGATAATTAAAGTTGAGTTATTTTAGAGAGATAAAGAAAAATCAATAAATAGATAAAAAAATAAAATTTTTATAAAATTAATTTTATCATCATTAATTTATATTTTTATTTTTTAACCCATATCATTAATATTTTAAAGAATATAAATGAAAAAATAATTAATATTATATTAAAAAAATTAAAATAACAATTATTATTTTTTCTTCTTATATAACGATTATTATAAAACTTATAATACTATCGAGAAGGGCATTTACCAAAAAATAAAATAAAATATTGAAATGAACATTTAAAAGTATTTTCAATTTTCATGCTCAAGTTAGTGGGATATTTTAACGGAGTAATAATGACAAATAAAAAATGTATTTGACGGTTGACCTTTCAATATACGACAATCTTTTTTTTTTCACCAGTATACGACAATGTTATTTAATACAATAATAAATAATTAAAATAAGCAATATTTTTCGATGGAATTATATATGGTTTATTAATTATAGAAATCTAGGAATTTAAATTCAAATATGTAATTTGTTGATAAAAAATTAACTAAGTGATTCATATTAAATTTGTTTTCTGGTTTGTAATTCTTAAACTACAATTCAGTAAAAAAAATTATAAAAAATAAAGAGTTATCCAAATTATAATTTTTTAATAATAATCATAATTAGAGTCTTATTATCATTTTTAAATAACCATCATATTTATATTTTTTAACTTCTCGATTATAATTACTGTTAAATCCAAAATTATAATTTATACTCTCTTTCCCCATTTATTTTGACGTTTTAACCTTTTTATTTTTTTTCAAAACAGTTGGCGTTTTAGTTTTGAAGTCTAATGAATGTTTTTGTCTCAATTATATCTTTCTTTTAAAGAAAATATATCCCTATTTGATACTCACTAGTAATGGTGGAAACATTGAAGACCAATATATTAAATAAGAACATTTTTATTCAATATATAATATAGTAATGTTTTAGTTCCGTTAAATGTGGTTCCTAACACACTGGGGTACATGCCGCCCTTCCTTCGTATGAGTCCCACTGAAATTATCTAGCATTAGAATTGAAAAATAACTCAAGTAAATAAGCATAAATCTTATTTAGATTTATCTCAATTTGAGTTTTATATATACTAATTTTTCTCAGTTCAATTTTGTTTCAATTTAAATTCACAAGCTGTTCAATTCGAATTAAAATATTAAATGCATCAATGGTCAGAATAAAAACATGAAATTCACGTCAAAAAAAAAAAAAAAAAAAACAGAAGCAAGGTAAGGTTGAGTAGTTGTTTTGGAAGGAACGTGTCTCACCAGCTCCTTAAGTCCAACTAAACCTGCAGTAAGATAATTTACATACAAATCATCATAGTCATTCATTTATATATTTCATGCATTGAACAAATTAAATTATACTTGGCTCGTTCAACTCCTTTAATCAAGGAACTTAATTTTCAATTCATGTTAAATTCATTTAACTCAAGAATCAAGTTTATCAAATTAATTAATGAATTGGATCCACTGAGTCCTACTTAGCACATGTGGTTTGTTCAGTTCTTTATTCACCATCATCAGCTGCAAGCAAAGATCCCCTCGCAACGAAACAAATATTTCCTAGGTACTGGTATTTTTGGTCCGTATAGTAATTATTGTAAGACAATCCTTAAAGGATTGGGTTCGAATCCTGACTGTATAACCTTAAAAAAAATATTTCTTCCTAGGTCCTGTCAAGATCAAATCAGCTTAAAAAAAATGTTCCTTCTAAACAAAATTAAAGCTAATTATCCATCACTGTAGCGCATCATTGTTTGCGCTAAATTCGAATCACCACTGTCACTATTCACTAACAAAGCCTACCACTAGAGTTTCCAAGTGGGCATAAAAAATAGGATAAACCATAAACTTTTAGATTAGAGTTAGAGCAATGTCGTGTTCACAAGCATCTTTTCTACTTATACCTCATGGAAAGTAAAACGAGTGGCTTAAAACAGTGCCATCCATTACATTACAGGCAACTGGCATTTATCTACTTTATTTATGCAATGCAACTGACATTTGTCTCCTCATTATCAAATATCGAGTGGAAACGACTATAACAAAGGAATTTTAAGCACAAATGCACACAGAAATGTTGACTACAAATGCTTGAGGTCTAAAGGGAAAAAGGGTGATAAGATCGTTCCTTAAGTTTTTGTGTGACAGAAATTAGTGTTAGTGACAAAAGACTATCCATATTATAACTATATTACCATTCATCCAATCAGAATCTTCTTTGAAGAGTTTTTTTGTCTTCCAATACTCCTCCAGTTGTAATAATGATATTTTGCCTTATATGGCTATTTTTTAAAAAAGTTTGTCAAATTTTAAAAAAAAAAGTTTATCAATTTTAAAATAATAAATATAATAGAGTAATTACTACAATTTGCTCCCTTTCAAGCAATAAAGTACATGTTTGGATAACCCTTCTCAATGTACTTTTGAACTCTTTGTATTTTTTGTTCTGATTATTCAAACATGCACTTTCCGGCATTCAGATTGTGTAAACAAAAAATTCTTGTATAAATTAAAATAGAATATACACATGATCATAAATTACATTTCGCCCAGGACCATCAGCAAAACTGAAACTTACATTCTTTCAACCAACAGTCCTTAAAAATTAAAAGAATCATGTAATTGATATTGACTTAGTATAAAGAATATTATTGTGTGAGGGCAATCCCCAATCAGCCATTGAAGAATGCCCGGGCTGCTATACTATAATGCTCGAAAACAGTGGAGCTTTGCATTGTAGCAAATTCCATTGTATCCAAGAACCCTCTAATGCTATGTGAGCATAGCATCTAACCTTATAATGCCCCAACAAATGAGCTTAAGCCTTGTTTTCAGCCACGAACGGGTAATCCATAATTCTGGTACACTCTTATGTATCCATCCCATCCTGCTGTCACAATTACTTGGCCCCACAAGTGGGAATTAGACATTCCCTTGCAAGCACTTCTCAAAAACTTGTACTCTGATTTACACATTGTAGGAGAAACAACAGTTTGAGTTTGGCATGATGAGTCCACAAGCGTCTCCTCCGGCCATGTCGCAGAAACCTTTGGGATCAACTCTGACAGAAATCCACGACTCAAGAAGAAACAATCAGGAGAAGGCAGAGAACACTTCTGATTCACATCCTCTCCTAGCGATGGGGATAAGAGTGTTCCTGGCATTGACTCAATGCCACACCAAGGTACAGCAATGGCTGCATTGTGGGAGAGAAAACTCTCTGAAGACCAAATTTTCTTTGCTTTGGAGGTACTCCTATCTTGGCCGGTGTAATTCCAGATACATACATGTGAATCCTCGCTAACTGAGATGATATGTTTCCCGTCAGTGGTGAATGAAGCATGCATTTGACCTGCACTTCTTAGACCTGCAGGCAAAGAAGAGGAATCGGTACAAGTAACAACTAATGCACTTGCAAAAATGAAAATTCTGGGCGAAATCAATTATCAGAGCACAAATTTGACTGGGAAAACCTCATGCATGTCCATATTAAGTCCTCATTGCAGGAATTCCAGAGACATGCATAAATAAAATTATATGAATGCTTGTTTCTGTAAGATGCTGCAAGAGAAGAATCAGGCATAGATGGGATGAACTTCAGAAGATTTTTCAGATAAGGAAAGCATGTATAAACCTACCCTTGAATTTGTAGATTACATCAACTCCCGAAAGTATACAGACATGTGAATCAGCAGAAGCAACCAATAGTTTGCTTGGATCACTAGGTGAAAACTGCAAAATTAATCATATAAGATTAATGATCAGTATTCAATAATTTTGTATAGGTTGGCATAGAAAAGAATACTACAGAACAGAAAAAGAGAGTGGCAGAAACAACCTACCTGAAAGCCAGTGATCTTTTTCCCTGATGTCTTCTTTTTGCCTCGTAAACACAACTGAACATCCAATTGCAGATGATTATCTAGACAAGTGAATGCAAAAATATAAAAAAGATTGTTAGAAGCTACTACTCATCATTTTTTAGATCAAATGTTTAAATTCAGACACTATTCTATACTACAAGCAGAATATAGCATGAAAATAATCAAAAAAGTAATCCATAGTTTGACCATATGCACATTGACCTTGTAGTTGTTCCAGCCAGTGTAACTCCATACTTTTATTTTATTTTTGTGATATATTAAGGCCAAGAGAATAATATTACAGGGGAAAGGAAGATAAGTAATCCTTAAAAAAGATAAAAGAATAATTATACATTTAGGAAAAATGGACTTCAACATAATAAATCTACCCAATACTCAAAATAATGGAGCTACTCAAAGTAGCATAGATACAGAACCTACAGCGATATA
The DNA here is from genome assembly GCF_000004515.6 of Glycine max. Classification (NCBI taxonomy): domain Eukaryota; kingdom Viridiplantae; phylum Streptophyta; class Magnoliopsida; order Fabales; family Fabaceae; genus Glycine; species Glycine max. Next base: position 39,990,192 of record NC_038241.2, read on the forward strand.
CAATTATTAGTCACTACACACTAAATGTAGACGTGAACCAACAAACCAATAATCCAAGCATACTTCCATTTCCATGCAGGCATTTAAGTTTCTCTTTTTTAAGTAGCATATTGATCACAATACAGGAAGAGCATTTGATAGTTTAAGAAGTCCCTCTATATCCACAAAAAACATTCAATGAATTTGAAGATCAACACCTAAAATGCACTCAAATAACGGGGAAGGAAATATATGCACAAATTAAATGGCTAATTTTTTATTAACAGAACCTATATACGTTATTTCTAATAACAGCACAGTGTGTATCATATGGTGCTCAAAGACATCAAGATGTAGCAATATTCCAAACATCTATTGATCCAAATATGTACATACCTACGATATCATAGAAACGGCAATTGCTTGCCATGGTACCCACAATTGTGCCCTGGAAGAATGAGAAAACAAACTTTAGGAACAAAACAAAAGATATTTTCCTGCCACAATGTTTTATCGTTAAATATATAATGAAACAGACCTTTCCATCAGGACGGAAGCACACTGCTGTGACTATCTCTCTGATATCAATGTAATCACTAACCCTACAGTGAACAACTTCCCATATGCGTACTTTTCCATCAATTGAACCACTGATGAAAAAATTATCATTGACGGGATTGAAATTGACACATGTAACTGCAATAAAGGAAAAAGTAACAAGTCGATATTTAGCAAAAGAGAAAAATACAGAGGAACACAATCACAGAAAAACCAACATTATCGAAATCACTTATCAACCAAGGCAATAGAAGCTCACCATAATTATTGTGGGAGAAAACTCTAAGACATCTGTCGATTCCTACATGCCATAGGCGCACGGTCTTATCAACAGAGGATGACAGTAGAAACTGCAACAAAGAAGAATGTAAACAACAGAAAGTTCCATTTTATAGAAAATAAAATGATAACAAATTTTGAAGATAGTGCAAAATATAACAAGAAAAATAAGAGTAGCTTGCTTCTATCGGAAACTAACCCCTCTTTTGGACCAAGCAAGGTCTAAAATGTCACCACTGTGCCCTTGGAACTCATGCAAAGGTTTTGATGATATGCGGAAGGTCTTTGGTGGGACAATCACACAGGTTGCTTCAGAGGATCTCCTCAACTTCTCTGTTTTAACTAACTTCTCTTTATCTACATCAAGGGGAGCAACGCATGAAAAATTATTTATTTTGAAATATATATTTGACGCATCATCGTCCAGAATGTCCAATTCACTTGATCTCTCATCCTCAACCACTTTCCACACACGTACCATACCATCCTCACCACCACTAGCCAGATATTTTCCATCAAGACTGAACTTCATTGTCAAAATAACACCCTTATGTGCTTTAAACTCCTGTTCAGTGTAAAGGGAGGAAAGCTCCTTAACCCGCTTCCTATATGAATGAACTCGAACTCTTTGTACCCCACTTCTATCCACTGAATCACAGTCTTTGTATTTAGTTTCATCAAGCCCATGATTATGAACAAAACAAGCAATAGAATCCAGTTTCCTTAGCCAACCCCTCTTCATTTTCCTTTTCCCAACTCGCAACAACCTTGTGTTTTCAGTGTCTCTCTGCAAATGTCTGCGAACAAACGATGATGGCCCAATATTTCTCTGAAACTCCTCTAAACTAATCAATTGGTTCGAACCCAAAACCCGCAGTGTGCTAGGAGCTCCATCCTGACCCAGCTTATCCACAATATATTGTGTTCCATCATCCAAATTCCTTATCATACATGCCAAATTTTCGCAATTTTCTTGTGAGCCGGAGGCCTCATCAGACAAGGAATCCAACACAATCTGGTTTGAGGTTGAGGGAAGACCCTCCTCAACAGCAAAAGAAGTTCTCAGCACTGCCCCACTTGTTGCAGTGATTCGGTCAATCCCACAAGGTTGATCTCCCAACTCTTCTCCCTTCATTGAATAATTCAAATCAGACTCCAAATCCATCCATCTCAGGAAATTGAGGCGTCGCTGGTGAACACTTTCAAGTTTTTTTGCCCAAACCTGGTACCTAGTAACATGTCCGTTATTACCAGAACTAGATTCATCTGATTCAGAACAATCCGAACCCACATCAGAGACAGAACACAATTCCTCACGAGTCTCATAGAATTGATCCTCTTCCTCTTCCATATCCCACCTTTCCCCAATTCCCACCTCTAATCTCAAGCAGATTCCTTTCTTAAACAAATAAACAATTCTGAGCTGGATGGATGGGTTTTACTTCAATTCAGGGAAAAGGGTATCTGAAACCACACAAATCAGGAACCGTTATGGTGAATCCAGGACCCAAAGGAAAGGGGAGCTAAACAAGAGAAGAAAAAAACATGGATTTGGAGGATAAAGAGTGGAAAAACGAGAAGAGAGAAAGAAAAACATGCGATGTTAGCTGACCTGGGGTTTCAAAATTGGAGCTTGATGCAGAAATCGAAACAATTTTCATAGGGATCTTCGCTGTGTTGTTTGTTCAGTCTGCACTGTGCATCCACAGGAAGACCTACCCACCACTTTATGGTACGGCAGAGAAGGTTAAACTGAAAAATAAGAAGAAAAAAAAAAAGAAAAGAGACTTATTAGAATAGTTGTGAAATTTGATTCGGAATACTGTTAATCCAAATCCGATGACTTAATCGGATCACAATTTATTATTAAATTGATCACGTAATTAATTTGAAATAATCTAGTCATAATCCAATGATTAATTATTCACCTATCGATTGAACCATTATAATTATTAGTACTATTTAGTTAAACTAACAAATAATATTATTCGACAAAAAGAAAGAAAAGAAAAGATTGCCTCGTTGTGAGCGTGTTGTGTGTGATGATGAGTTTGGATTTTTTTGAACATTTACGACTGACTGAGTCCACTCTTAATTTGAGTCTTTCCGTGTTCACGCTAACATTACATTCATTACCCACGAATCAGATTCCTTTCTTTCCACTTTCCCTTCACCTTCATGGCTCCCAATGTTTCCTAACTTTTTTACCATCTTATTTTAACCATAAATGCCAAACAAGATATTATTTATGATTCTTTTTATTTTTTTTATGATTTTATAATAAATATATTTTTTAATTTCTTAATCAATATCAAATTTGACATTGATTAACAAGATTATGCCACCACTATTCTTCCATGTACCCTTTATTCAAAGCGAAGAGATATTCGATATTGGACATTGGACATTGGACTGGTCAACAAGATTTTCCTAGTATTTTACCAACAAAGAAAATATTTTCCTAAATTGAGAAAAGTCGCTTGGGATTAAGTCAAATTCTGGATTTATATAATAAAATCTTTACTCGAACAAGATAATTGAAGTTGTTTTATAATTTTTGAAAATTTTAGAATTTAGAATTTTAGATGAAGTATGAAATTATTTAATGAAAAATGTTTATTTATATAAAGTTTGAAATATACATCAAAGAGAAAAATTAAAATTATAAAAATGTATAATTATTATAAAAATAATTTAAATTTAAATGTAAGTTTAAGAATAACATGCATTATTTTTTTATAGAAAAAAATAAACAAAAAATTATATTACTCTTAAATGATATTCTAATTTAACAAATATTAAATAGTGACTTTTTTATAAATAAAAAAGGAAAAGCTATCCCCATATATAAATATTAACAAGTTAACATTCCTAGTTTCCTACATCTCAAGTAATTGAAAATCCAAATCAAAATAAGTTATTGGTCAAAGTTTTGACCATCTTTTCTAAGGCGGTCGACATATTAAAATGTGGATAATGATTTTTAATTATACCGATTTCTTTTGGTAAGAAAAAATTATACCAATTTATTTATTGATTAGGATAGTGTTATATATATATATATATATATATCCAGAGAAATGGAAAATATTCATTAAAAAAATTAGAGATTTAATGATAAGAACATGGTATAATTAAATATGACAATTTATAATATAAAAAATTAGAAGATTAATATGATTTCAATACTTAGAAAGTTCAAAATGTTAGAAGATTAAATATAATTGATAATTTATATAAGACTTAATATTATTTACTTTTTTTTCAATTTGCCTCAGACATGTTTCATTGGCTAAAATAATATTTCTTTTAGAGAATTTATTTTATTGTAAAAAATATTCAATATTTTTATAGATTTTATTTGGCCTACATTAGAAACTACCTTAAATATTACATTTAAAATAATCATAAATCACTAAAAATGTCAAAAATTTTATCATAATAATAATTTATGATAGATGAAAATAGAAAAAAAATCTTTATTTTATCCATACACCTTAATTTAATGATCAACTTTTCATTAAATGGTACTCCCTCCAAACTTATATGTATAAGCAAAAAAAAAAAATCTTATTTTTTGAACTCAAATACAAGTAAATTTAATTAATTTAACCTTAATTAATGATATCATTCCTAAAATATCTTTCATTTAATTAATATTCTATTTTTAATGACTATTTTATTCATGATATCAATTTTCAATGAATAACATTTTAAGAATAATCTTATTTTTTACTTGAAATTAATAACATTAAATGATTTCACCTAACTATTTTAATATGTTTAAAAGTAATTATTTTTATCAGAGAGTGATTATTTGCAACTAATTTTGTCTTGATATAAAAACAGTAATATATATGTAGAAAACTAAAATAGGTATTTAGTGAATGAAAATTTACTTAAAAAATTAGTCCTATTTAAATTGAGTTGACTCAAAATAAAACGGTTATGTTATATTAAATTAATTATATTAGAATGACATTCTTTTAAAAGTTACCTGCTAAAATGTTGTTGTTCTATATCATTTTTTCTTCTTCTAAAAACTAGTTAATGTTCAAATAAATTATGTTTTAGATTAAAATTATATTTTTTGAGTGATGGAATTAAATTAGGTTTGTCAATTTTAACAAAAATACTATAAAAACTAAAATCAACAAAAATAACATCTAGTCAACATAGTCGTATATAATTGACCTCATCTAGTAATGGTTGAGAAGATCATCCTAAGATTCAAGCGTTGCTCTTACCTAATTAATTTGTTATTTTCTGAAGAAAAAGAAAAGACAAATCATTTTGTACAAAGTACATATTCTAGCAGCTATGTATGTTCTTGTTCTAATCCCACACATATCAACTTAAACAAATATTTTAGGCGAGATTAATAAATAAAAGAATAGTTAATGTTAGTTGTGGTACAAAAAAAAACATTTTTTGTAATGTTACAATGATATCTAGCAAATAAAGAACTTATATTATTTGTTTTTCAACAAATCAAAGATGCCTAAGTTTTTAGTATTATTATCATTTAATTATGAAAAAATGGAAATAAAATGCAAGTCAAATGTTCATAGGACCAATTTCATAAAATTGGGAATATACTAAAATACTTTCCATACATAGTAAAAAAAATCAGAAACTTTAAATTCAATATTGAATATTTTTCAAAGAGTGTGCATATAAATAAAGAATAATGTATATCATATCATATACCAGATTTACTTCTAAGGGAGTGAAACTTTTTACAAAATCTGGTAAGTGGCTCATGAACTGAAATACGAACCAGGTTCTATGATGTTACCGAATCCTTCTCCTCGGTTCAGTTTTTTAGCAGGGATATAAGACAATTAAAGTAGATAGTTTTCTGGTTTAGTGTTATACTGTTCTTATTGTTACTGATATCATGGTTAGTTTCAAAGTGGCAGTTATCTTGCTACTTACGTCATGGTTATTATACTTTCACGACAAACTTTTATATATGTTGCTTCTTTTACATTCAGTTATTTTTTTCTGTATAAATGTTAATGATTAATTTATTAGTTTTTTTTCACCAAAAAGGGATGAAACCTGCGATCATATACATTCTCTTTATATATTTCTTTTGATTGCTGATAAAAAAAAACCCTAAACCTTCAGAATAATCTTTTCTTTGTAATGTCATGTTCAATTGTATTATTAGGTGAAGGAATTATGGGTCGTCGTAAGATTGAAATGGCAGAGGTGAAGGATTCCAGCGCAAAACAAGTCACATTTTCCTTTTGGGCACCCAAGTGTTGATGTTGTTGCGGCCAAGTTTCTTGAACAAGAGCCTAAACCAAATGTTGCCAAACCAAATAATGAAATTGGTGACATTGATGGGCTAAATAAACAATTGTCTGACGTCAAAGCTCAGATATGCGAGGAAAAAATGAAGGGTGCGGAGCTTGCTAAGAAACTGAAACAACATGAAGTAACAGAACTTTTTCAGTATGAAGAATTACAAGATTCATATTTAGAGCTCCAGCGTAAGGTGAAGGATGATCTTGATGCGTAAGAGGTATCAAAGTATTTGTTGCTCCTTGCACAAGAACCAATGGTTGGAATAACTGAACAAATTCATACAAAGAAAAAAAGAAATACTTGATCCTTAGTAGCATGAAATTTATATTTAGATTTAAGTTTCCTTCATGTCCAACTCTCTTAAATAAAGTGTGAACGATGGTTGAGAATATAGTATTTCATGTTTGTTTATTTTCAATAAATTATAAGGAAAGGAAAATAAACTCTTCAATTATTGTGTCAAATGTTGTTATTATGTTTCTGCAGGATATGATTTTTTTTCTTTCAAAGTATGATTTTGGTATCAAAACCTATAAAAGATTCGAAGAATTTTACCCTTTTGAATAAATTCACTTGATTTAGATTAATTGGGATCTAATATGATTTTTTTTTGGTACAGAGATATCTTATCATTAATTAATAACATGTATTCTCAATCTCAAAATGCACACAACTTGCTCAAAAAAGCAAAATAAATTGCTCCAATATTGAAAAGTAAACCTGGTACAAGAGAGCATCTGAATCAAAATGTTGGGTTTAATTTTCTTCAATACTTATAGATGAAATGATTTATTTTTCCTTTGTCAATGCTTACATAAATACCCGGCAAGATATAAGACTTAATGTGTGTTTGGTATGAGTGAAAGTGAGAATGGATGAAAGTGAAAATGAGATGTATTTTGTAGGAATGAAAATAAGAACAATGAGATCAGATTATACCTAGAGTTCTTTCACCCCAAAATGAGACCCCAAAATGAGATGAAACTCAATTAAGATAAACAATAGTTAATATGAGTATAATGTTAAAAAAATGTTTATATTTATCCTCTCTTCTTTTTTATGATCCGCGTGTGACAACTTGAGACGTGACATATTTTATGTTTTTTTACCCATGTCAACTGTATAATTGATTGTCCTCATTTCATAATCGATTTGATCAACATAGGAGACGGGCATATTGACTGCATTTTGGCTAAATGGATTTGAATAACGCAATACACATGAAAAAAAAAACTTATTAGGTTGCATTTGGATTCATTGTCTCTTTTGTTTTGTAAAAGACATAATTTGTATATTCGATCATTAATTTCATGACTATTGAAGAAAGTTGAAATAAAACAATAGAGCATAAGTTAACTATATCACATCAGGTTTATTTTATTTGCTAGTATTCTTTCAATATGCTTATTTATTTTTTTTAAAAGTTTTTGTAAAAATAAAAGAACAGCATAATTGTTTTAGTTGGGAGTTAAATGAGAATTGGACTAATGTTTTTTTTTTACCTATTTAAAAATTTTAATTAAAATATTTCATCTTTCTTACCCTCTTTTTCATCTAAATCAAACAAATATATTTTTCATTATTTTTCTACTATCTTTTTTTTTCACACTTTCATTTTCTTTTATTCTTTTTCTTCTCATTTTACCGAACACTATCTTAATAATCAAATACTGTGAAATAAAAGTCTGCACATAAAGGCAAAGAATGAAAATGAAAAGGTGACTAGGATAAAGAGAAATTCATCCAAAAAAAACTACCCTTGAATTTAGAGTGCCAAAAATTAGAATATTAAAGCAAATTTGAGAAACATAATTTTTAAAGTGCGGCCAGACATCCAAAAGATCCCTCCTTAAAAATTAATTTATAAGAGAATAACTTATCTAACTATTTAAGTACTCACCATGTTGGGTTAACCACTCGATGTGAGACTCGCAACAATGATTAACTACATCGTTAATTTTTTTTCCTCTAAATTTAATCTAAAATTTCCAAACATCCTTTTTTATAAGCATCGTTAGAATACACTAAAGCAAATTTGAGAAACATAATCTAAAACATCGTTAGAGCATGCTTGGGAAAAAAAATTCTTTCCAATTTTAGTTGTTTTTGTTTCATTTTTAAGTTTTTTATAAAAAAAAGATGTTTGGAAATTTTAGATTAAATTTAGAAAGAAAGAAAATTATCAAAAAAATTATTTTTTTTCAGCTGTTTTTATACTCTTTTACCATATAAAAGTTGATTTTTTGTTGCATCCGAACAAAATTAATTATTACAAATCACTGTTTAACAAAGTGAAATAAAGAATTGATTCTGATTATAATAGATAATAACAATGATTAATTATACATATAATTGATTCTTAAAATAATCTTATGATTTTAAATTTCATCTCAAACAAATGATAATGGAAGACAAGGCAACTGTTGTGAAACCGACGAGACTAACGCTTGAGAAGAATCAAAATCCCTTCCCGGCAATGGCACGCGGTGGCTCACACAGTCACACTTGACAGTCTCTAAATAAATGAATAGAATCCTTAACAACTATCGGCGTATATTTTAGATGCATGCTAACTTTATATTGGTTCCAAACATTTAGATTTAGTCTCTAAATCGATATTTAGAGTCATTCATTATTATTTTCAATCTTTTAGTTACTAGATTTTAACTAGTGTACGTAATATAAAATATTCATTGTTATACTACAACTTAATTTTTCTTCTTCTTTCTTTTTAAGTAGCCTCACCAATAATTTTTTTAAAATGTGAGTGTATATCTACTTGCTAACGAATTTTAATAATATATATATATATGATATACTTTAATTGTTATTTTCCACTCCTAAACCTACACACAACACACTTGTATCTTGCATCTACTACTACATTTTTTTTTTTTGTGTGTGGGAGGGGAGCATTCACAACAAACCTCCTTTAGTTTCCTTCTATTTTTTCTCTCACATTTCTTAGGAACAAAAGATCCTTATTGTTTGTGAAAAAAGAGTAAATAGAGGCTACCATGTCTCATTATTTGCCATCTCAACAAATAGGTTTGTTGACTAAATCCAATTTATCTATTTTCTTCCATCATTTCTCTGGATGAACAAGAAGTTAGGGGACAATGGAAGATGCAAAATGTAGCTACAAACAAACCCCACCTTCCTTTTCTGTCTACCTTTTCTTTTTATTCCTTTTTTTGTTCTTAATATCGTCATATATAAAAAAAAAATTACACATTCTTCGAGTCTTCTCAATATCATCACCTCTGGTATGTCAGCAAGATTCACCTTCCTTTTCTTTTGTTTTCTTTTTCTTTTGTTGCTTTTGTCTTCACATCTTTTGTTCTTTGCATTAGTTGCTACTCTGGCTTTAAAACTTGTCATGTGTGGATAATTCAAATATGATAGAATGATAGATACCCAATTATTTGTGGAAGATGGCATTGAAAGAGTAGAATATCGATAGTATATTTTACTTAAAACTTTGAGGTGCGTGTGTTCTTTTGTTCCCTTTCTCAGGTTTTCTCTTTTAATTTTTTTCGTATAAATTACTTCTACACTTAGCTACTATATCAAATGAGTAGATCATCAGTAGTTTATGTGTAATTTAGTTTAGAAGACTTAACCTCCACCCTTCCCAGATTTTTTTAAGAAGAAAAAGGAATCTAATAACTGAGGTAAAAACAAGAGCAAACAAGCATCTATAAATTAAAAGCTATTAATAGTCTAATTGAAAGAAGAATTACTAAAATATCTTCAATTTAAGACTCCTTCTGTATTACTTTTTTAACCTCACATGTTCTTTCCTCCTCTAGCTTTCAGTTATGTGTTTTTGTTTCTTTTATAAAAAATATAGCACCACTTATTTTCATTCTTTGCAATTTTGAAGTTACTAAATTTATTTTTTGCAATTGTTTGACATAAGATACACATTTCTTATAATACCACTGTTCTATCTTTCCTTATTTGTTTGTTTTTGAAATATAGAACTAAAAAAGTTGAAGTTCCCGTGAATTTTCCTAACCAAATACGATTGTTTATCTTTCTGGTCTCGTCCCTCTTCATAACAACAATGTTTTTCACCTTTTCCTAGTTGATCATTAATATATATCTTAAAGATATGATAACAACATACTCTTTACACCTTACCGTAATATGATGAAATTCATGTGTTCACAAAATCATGTAAATTTAACTCTCTGTCCAATAATCTCGTTTATAATTTAGCTATGAATTCCATCTAATTAATTGTAGATAGTGGGTTGCTAATATTCATTGTTTGATCACTTTATTCATTTTAACTCTCTCTTTTCAATTTTTTTTAAATATATTTGATTTTTTTGTTACTATACAAGAACATTCATCTTCAGCCTTGACTAATATTGTTGCAATAGGGAAAAATCTGTTTTTAGATTTGATTTAGCATTAGTGAAAAACATTGTACATTATTAGTACAAATAAGAAAGCATTGCATCATTATACTAACTAAAAGTTTTTCGGTTGCATTAAACTTTGAGTGCTTAGTTTCTTAAGTAGAACAATACGGTTCGCTAATAGTGTAAAGATTTAATAGTTAGTAGATATATCAAAATTCAATTATAATACACAAAAACAGGTTCATCTTCAACTAATTAACTAAATATCTTAAAGGCAGCTCCATAGTTTAAAGTGGAGCACAAGCACTATTCATTTTCCACTTTCTGATCGTTTGCTTAATGTCTAGTTGTTTTCTTGATTCAAAATCACCACATTTATTTCAGCTCTCAGTCTGATTCTTTAGATACATTCATCCTAAACTTGATTACTAATGTTGCAATTAAAAACATTTTAAATTTTGATTTACTATTAGTGAAAAACATTCTGCATGTTATTGACAAATAAGAAATTATGGTCAAATCAATATACTAAGGCATTTTCACTTACACGAAACTTTTATAGTTTCTAAAGTAGGAAGCAAAGTATGGTTCATTCGACCTAAAATACGTTATCTTTTTAAGTAGATCAACTTCTTAAATGACTTTCAATATTTGAGAGATTAGTCTTAATCCTTAGTTGAGAGATATCTAATTTCAACCAAAAAAAATATTTTATTGGTTGTCACTTATATCAAAATTAGATTCTACATTTCTAATATACACGAAAAAGAAGTGAAGGTAGCTTGATAGAAGAATGTCACTATTAAACCATTCAATTGTTGTTGACTTGTTGCAGCTTCATGTATCTCAAACTTATGAACATAAACTAATATTTGTTTATTTGAAAATTTCCTCAGAGGTGAAAGCAGAAGGAAAATGGGCAAGGATGGATCACCAAAACATTATGGTCAGTTTGATTCAAAGAGAAATCGTCTGACATGGATTTTAGGAGTTAGTGGGCTATGCATTCTATCTTACATAATGGGTGCATGGAAGAACACTCCGTCACCCAATAGCCAATCTGAGATCCTCTCAAAAGTGGATTGTAATGTTGGGTCAACTACATCAGGCATGTCATCTTCAGCAACTAATTTAAATTTTGAAAGTCACCATCAAATTGACGTCAATGATTCTGGAGGGGCACAAGAGTTCCCACCATGTGACATGTCGTTTAGTGAATACACTCCGTGCCAAGATCCCGTTAGAGGTCGCAAATTTGACCGAAACATGTTGAAGTATAGGGAGAGACATTGCCCCGCCAAGGAGGAACTACTAAACTGCCTCATACCTGCTCCACCAAAATACAAGACACCTTTTAAATGGCCTCAAAGCAGAGATTATGCTTGGTACGACAATATTCCACACAAAGAGCTTAGCATTGAGAAAGCTATTCAAAACTGGATTCAAGTTGAAGGTGACAGATTCAGGTTCCCTGGAGGAGGTACAATGTTTCCACGTGGAGCTGATGCATACATTGACGACATTAATGAGCTTATTCCCCTCACAAGTGGTACTATCAGAACTGCAATTGATACTGGCTGTGGTGTAAGTTAATCTATATTCTATCCTCATTTATCTCTATGCCTCTATTTATTTTTTGAGTTTTACACTATCAACCTATTAGAAATCATGTTAGATTAGATAAACTTTTAAGGTGATTATTGATAGTCAATAAACTTATATGTGTGAATTTCTGATTGAATTAAAGTGTAAAAATCTTCATCCTGCATACATTATTTACGTTTTGTTAACTGAGTTTTATTTGTTGTAACCTAGTAGTGTTTGGAACTTTGCACAGTTGAGTTTAATAGGTGATCGTGATTGATCGAAAATCAAATCAAACGTTAGGACTACATATGCTTTTTTTGTGTGTAGGGTGTGTTGCTTATACTTAATTCCTTCTTGCACTGTAAAGGTTGCAAGTTGGGGTGCTTACCTTTTGAAAAGAGACATCATAGCTATGTCCTTTGCACCAAGAGATACACATGAAGCACAGGTCCAGTTTGCATTGGAAAGAGGAGTTCCAGCAATGATTGGCATCATGGCTTCACAGAGGATTCCATACCCAGCAAGGGCGTTTGATATGGCTCATTGTTCTCGCTGCTTGATACCTTGGCACAAATTTGGTATTCACACTTTTTAGATTATGATGACCCACTATTTTCATGGGCTATCTAGTTTAATAAGAAATAATTAATCAAACAAATAGTTATTTAAGTACATATTTACAGGCCGTCTTGGTCCCTATGGCAATTGTTGTCAGGACAATTCCATAGGATATTGGGTTCGAATACGGCAGAAGAGCATGCAGAACAAAACTTAAGTACATATATACAATTAAGGCATTAATTATTCTTTCAACATTGCGCATGAAAATGGAACCATTTTTGCTAGGAATTCATAAGTTGTACGTCTTCATTTTCATTCCTAAAAGAAAAATAGTTGTATTTGCATTTTCATTAGTCATTAATTCTCTAATTTTCATCCCACAGATGGTTTGTATTTGATTGAAGTGGATAGAGTTCTGAGGCCAGGTGGCTATTGGATTCTCTCTGGCCCACCTATTAGATGGAAGAAATACTGGAGGGGGTGGGAAAGGACCGAAGAGGATTTGAAGCAAGAGCAAGATGCTATTGAGGAAGTGGCCAAACGCATATGTTGGACAAAAGTAGTTGAGAAGGATGACCTCTCCATTTGGCAAAAGCCTAAAAACCACGTTGGATGTGCACAAACTAAACAGATTTACAAAACACCACACATGTGTCAATCCGACAATCCTGACATGGCTTGGTAATTCTTTAGACCATTTCTATTATTACAGCAAAACTTACATAATCTCATAACTACTTTTAGTGTTTTATCAAAATCAACATCTAATCTTAGTAATCATTGTTTTCATTTCAATAACAAATGAGTAAATGGCCTATGCACTAATCGTGTAAAAGATTTTTATCCTATCATTACTAATACAGAAGTCATATCAACCATGATTTTTTATGGAAACTCAAACTATTGTTAAGACAAATGTCTATTTTGACAAGTCATACTATCGTATCTAAGTTTTGTCCTTAATTTGTACTATGGGTAGGATCACTTATGATTAAAATCTTGGTTGTTCATAGCATTTTCTTTGTTTAATTGCATTGAAAAGGTACCAAAATATGGAAAAGTGCATAACTCCATTGCCAGAAGTTAACAGCGCAGACAAAATGGCAGGAGGGGCACTAGAAAAATGGCCTAAACGAGCATTTGCGGTCCCTCCTCGAATTAGTAGTGGTTCAATACCAAGCATTGATACGGAGAAATTTCAAAAGGACAATGAAGTATGGAGGGAAAGGATAGCACATTACAAGCATCTCGTTCCTCTTTCCCAAGGGAGATATAGAAACGTCATGGACATGAATGCTTATCTTGGTGGATTTGCAGCAGCCTTAATAAAATTTCCAGTATGGGTTATGAATGTTGTTCCCCCAAATTCAGACCATGACACTCTTGGTGCAATTTATGAACGAGGTTTTATTGGAACTTACCATGATTGGTGTGAAGCTTTCTCAACTTATCCAAGAACATATGATCTCATCCATGCTAGTAATGTATTTGGCATATATCAGGATAGGTAGGTAAACTTATGGACATTGTATATCTAACTCTCTAGGTTATGTTATTTATTTCTTACCATGTTATGAATTGTGTCTTAATTATTATATGGTTTTGAAATGGATTAATTGTTGTGTGTGGAAGGTGCAACATTACTCAGATACTACTGGAGATGGATAGAATTTTGAGGCCAGAAGGTACTGTTATATTCAGAGAGACAGTGGAGCTTCTGGTGAAGATTAAAAGCATTACTGATGGAATGAAATGGAAAAGCAATATAATAGATCATGAAAGCGGGCCCTTCAACCCTGAAAAGATTCTTGTTGCTGAAAAAGCTTACTGGACTGGCGAAGCTAAAGAGAAACAAAACTAACAGATAGGGTTACAACTTCGTTCTTTTTCCCCTTTTTTTACAACATCTGTCATATACCTTTTTGTTTTCCCTCTTAGAAATTAAATTGTAATTAGATGTTTGTTTTCCTTACCTTACATTTTTTTCTTGTCATATTCTGTCTATTTTATTCCCTTTTTTTTTGTAACAAGAGATAAATTCTATTTTATTCTCTTATTTAAATGAATCAATGAACCTCCCAAATTATTATCTTATCTTATTACCTATTTATGTTTAAGGTTTTCTCCTTTCATTAATGTATTAACAATAAGCCAATTTTAATTTTTACCACTCAAAAGAAAATATTATTATTTTTAATTATAAACTGGGTTTATTTATTCTTCGTCTATTAATTGACTTAATTATTGTGTGAATGGTAAAGTTAAAGATGCTTGGAGGTTAGAATGCAACATTACAAAATCAAAATCGTAGATCTAATATCAGAGCTTTTGTAAATTTATTCTCTTTTTCTTCCACTACCTCTCTTTTCTACCAGAGCTACTTAACTTTTCTCCCTCACAAGATTGACGTCGCTTCAGTTAATTTATTAACATCGATGAAAATCATTCATAACAAATAATAACGTTGATAGTTTATGACAAATTCTACGCAAGTTAAGTTTTAATTGCAGTACACACAAATGTTCTGCATCACAAAAACAAGTTAAAAAAATGCACTGTTTCCATATAGAAAAAAGAGGGTAGTGCAATATTCTATTAGGATATACAACTAGTAATATTATTGAAGGAAACGTGTGAAAAGAACGATGATTAGGAATACAAAAAGCAAAAAAGATATTTTGTCATTCAATACTACTTGATACCTTGAGAGAGAAAAAGAGAAGTATAAATATGATAAATGATATAATTTGATGAGAAGAAAGAAATAAAGAGAAAATAAAGATATCAAGTAAGTTTATGAGATATATGAATGTCAAAAAATCAGAACTCGAAAGAAAACTAGAAGTAATATTATTGAAGGAAGCACGTGAAAGGACTCAAAGCAATAAAGGAAGTTCAACGACCAACGGTGTGTTAAGACTTTAGAAGTAGAGATGATTAGTAGGATAAATTTTTTAAGAAGCAAATTACTTGTTTATCGAAGGGAGAAAAAAAATGTCAAAATTGGATAAGTCTGAGTTATTTTCTTTTAATAGCTAAATTTAAGCCCCACGTTGAACCAAACCTGGCAGTATGTCAATCCCCGGGGTAGTTGTGAGTTTTGGTGCAAGCAAGCGTACATACAAAGCAAAAGTTTTCGCCCATGATCTCATTTTATGTTGCCTTCAGAACTCAAGCTATACATAACTGTAAAACATGCATGTATTACATACACCGTCTTCTCTTTACTAATTCAGAACAGACATTCAGTAAACAGATACCGAATAAGCAAAAGGTCTCCAGATAAATAAATAAAACACACAGATACACAAAGCTATAATATAGTCACCCTTCACTACCAGAGTTTCATCTTGCCCCCAAATTTTCCAGTCTATGTTTTTATGACTTTTTTGCATTTGCTTTCACAGAGGATCAGATCAGTCAGCAGTCATTGGATGGGTCATGCAACACCTGAACCGAGCCTTCCGAACTGTTGTCATGATCTCATTCTCTGCATTCTCAAGCATTCCTACAATTTCAGCAAATGGTGGCCTGACATCAGGGTTGGGATCCCAGCATCTTGTCATGATGTCACGGAGAACCGCTAGGCAATCGTTAGGTATGATTGGGCGAACATTTCTGTTGACAACTGCAAATGCGGCCTGTACTGCTGTCATGTTCTGAAATGGAAGCATACCAGTGATGAGTTCCCATAGAACAATCCCAAAGCTATATACATCCACTTTTTGTGTGTAAGGCCTATGCTGGATCATCTCCCTGCAGTAGATCAGCAAACAACAAAATCTAAATACCAAAACAAATTAATTTTGTAAACAAAAATATAAAACAGTTAAAATTAATCATGAATTTCTGCATTTCAAACAAGATGGATAACTGGATTTTGATCATTAGCAGAAGCATGTGAAAACATGCTGACTCTGAAGCAGACATGATTAGAGTAATATCATGCATGATGAATGGAGCTGTCCATATATATATATATATATATATATATATATATATATATATATATTCGCTGAACATAATTGCATAAATCTCCCCTATATAGTCAGTATTGATTACCAGCTAGTTCTAGAAAGCTATCAACATCCCTCATTCAGCAGAAGAATAGTCTTAGAAAGAAATAAGACAAAGAAACAAATGGTAAATATATCATTATAAGAAAGTCATAAAAAAGAATAACAACTAAATGGCATTCCAATTCCTCTGAATATCTAACAAGGAAGTTTCATGGATGTTTCCCTTTGAATAGAACCAAAGAAAATCAACCAAAACAATCCAATCTCAAAGCAAATCTAACTGTAAAATGCTTGCCAGAAAAATACAAGCATTTTCCTCAAAACAAAAACAAAACCATATAACATATAAAAAATATCATCAGAGCACTTTTCCCTATATTCCTATAAACCCTGAGGGCACGCCCAAGATCCACAACAAAGTTATCAGAAAGCAAAGTAAAAAAAAATGAAAAATTCCAGTTCTTTTCACATGATTTCCAAGCCATATTTTATAATATTTTCAAAGTAACACAAAAAAAGAATGTTAGAAATGCATAACAAATGTTTCAAATTTATTTAAAAGTATTTGACAAGAAAAATCAAAACATTAGCAAGGGGGTGTCATGCTTCCTTGGCTTGTTTTGAGTAGAATACATGCCTGTCAGAACACCCTAAAGAATAACAGCACTAAACACAAGCCTCAATCCAGTTTTTTGAGTCAGCCACAATAAACCTAATCTTACACATTCATAATCCTACATATAGATTCCATGTTGCCATTTCTGTAAGAAGAATTAATCATATTGCCCAATACAGTTAAAATAAATAATCAAACAGTGCAACAGTTCAAATGAAAATACTCAAGGCATGTCATTAAATATTACCGATACAAGCACATGAATGTAATGGGCATGCAATCAAACCTCCATTAAAACACAAATGTCCAAACAAAAAACAATTACTGGGACCTATTTCAATGCAGCGAACACAAAGTGGCCAAAAACACAACAAATTAAACATCCAATAGAAACATAACTCCCTCATCATGCAACGGCCATTAAGCATCAAGACAAGATAAACTGCAACACAATATGCATTAGAAAATACATGAATGCAACAGGATATGCTCATAATCATGCGAAGTTTTCACATTTCACAACGCTACTATGATATCGCAGACAGTAACGTAGGATTGTGGCAACTGTTTATGACTAACCATGCATTGTAGCTTGCCAAATCATGCCAGTATTTAAGGAAGCATGTGAATACATACCCAATATTCTCCAAATACCCTTGATATGGCACGTGAATACATATCCAATAAATAGCCATGCAATGTAGGTCGCCAAATCATGCCAATATTCAGATAATAAATGCATAAAAGACCAGAACATACAGCTGCTTTCACTACCTAAAGCCAAATACAAGAAACAAAATTCACTTGCCCAAATTGCCCAACAAAAATACCAACAAGTGTTATAAACAACTTAGCTTCATTACCCTAGCTTAGCAGCTTACCCTAAACCACAACAAGATTACTAACTCAAAACCAAGCTATGGCAATTTTGATTAATTAAACTTCTGCTTGACATGGGCTAGTAATTAGAAAGCATGTCTTTATTGGGACAAACACATGTATATTGGATTTGTCTGATGAATGAACCATAGATTTTAAGCATTCCTCTAGTATACCCAAAGCTTGGTCAATGATCCCCTAAGCAGAATTGTCAACTCTACCACCAAAATGTTGCATGATAGGAATTAGCTGGTAGACAGCAGAGTGCAATGCATCTACCCAAATATATCAAGCCACTGAGATGTGAGAACACAAATAAAGGAGGAAAAAAAATCATGAGATTCACAAAAACATGCAGCCAAAATTTTCTAAGCTCAAATCAAAAGTTTGATTGTTTATTCAGTATGGATGCAAAATACATCTGTCATTATCCAAGCAAGGAGTTGGGCAGGCTGGGGGACACATAAAGCAGAAAATAGATGAGAAAAAAATTGATGGCACCATTGTAGAGATTATCAGCCATAAACCATGAATGTGCACAAGTCAAAAGAAAAACAAAGTTTAAAAGAATATAAAGAAGTAGGTTTCAAAAACAAGAGCTATATTTTTAAACTGTCATGTCAAGTGCAGCTTCCAATGATGGCAACTTTCAGAAATTAGCATTATCATCAGAACTTGCTTCTAAAATAAATGATGAAGCAAGTAATTGCAATTATTTTTTCTGTAGGGTTAGTCTGATGCAGTGTAGACATGCCCTTAGCATTTGAGTCAACAAAATGACAGCCACTACTTGATGCATGAAAGATAATGATAAGAAGACACTGCGAGAATGTGATTAAAAGAAATGTATATCATAATTATAATTATATTATAGTGACAAATATTTAGCTAAAAATAAAAATTGTAAAAACAATAGAACAAGATTTACCAGCACCGGGCAATATTAAAACCAGAAGCAAACAAAAAAGTTGTACAACAAACATATATGTCTCAAGGAAATTGCATAATTACTATTTCAGCTGTATATGCCATTTCTGTTCAGGAACACAATTCACAAACAGCTGATTAGGAACAAGGAAAACATGATAAAAAAACTTCGTACCCCATTGCCCAGAGGCTCTTCGCTATGCGAAGGTATGGGGGAGGGATGTTGTACGCAGCCTTACCCTTGCATATGCAAAGAGGCTGTTTCCGGATTCGAACCCATGACCAACAAGTCACCAAGGCACAACTTTACCGCTGCACCAGGGCTCGCCCTCAACAAGGAAAACATGATATAAAAACAAAAACAAGCAGTTGTTTGTCAGAAGCATTTAAAATTTAAGCAATATTGCCTTCAATAAACATCTTAAAAAAATTAACCATAATAGAGAAGCTCTCCAAAAATCATTCCAAAAATGAAGCTAGAATGCATATAAAACTATATAAATATAAAAAGAGAGAACAGCAAAAGATCTTACGGAGCCATCCAACGGTATGTTCCAGTCTCAGGTGTCATTCCTTCAGTTTGCACCTCAATACGGGCAACTCCAAAGTCAGCAATTTTAATTGACTTGTCACCAAAAATCAAAAGATTATCAGATTTCAAGTCCCTGTGGATAAATCCAAGGCCATGAACATAAGCCATCCCCCTTGCAACATCCAAAGCTTGTTTGACAGCCAATTTGAGGGGAACTGAGCGGTTTTGACGCTTCATTAAAAATTGTCGAACTGAACCACCTTTGGCATACTCAGTTACAATGCACCATACCATTGGCTTGCGGCATGCACCAATGAAACGAACTATGTTAGAATGCTTTAGTGTGGCCAACATTGTGACCTCCTGCTGGAACTGTTGTTCCATCAATTGAGCCTTTGCTGGATCATTTTCAGGCCTCTCCAAGATTTTGATTGCAACATCTTCACCATTGTAAGTACCTCGGTAAAGTTTCCCAAAAGCTCCTTGAGCAAAAGGCTCACCCATATTCAGTTTCCTCAAATCAATTGTCCACTCATCAAAATTGTCAAGCCCTTCAGTCGGAGAACTATTGTCCATTAGAGCTTGAGCTAAAGCATCATCACTCAAAGCATGGGTGACTCTTCCCCGACGATTGGCACTATGTGCAACAGAGTAGTTATCATTGGCACGCCTCCGCAACCCTTGGTGGTCTAACATGCGAGTATGGGAATCATTGGACCCGACACTGCTATTATCGATAGACATCGCAACAGATCCTCCGCCGTTACTTGTCTGCAAGCTCCCAACACTGTCAATTGACATATTGGTACCCTCCCCAAGCTTATGGTAAAAGCCTTGAGAGAAATCATAGTAGTTGTTATTATTTTTGTTGAGATCTATTATTCCTGGGAATTTCGCACCACTTTCCAACATTTTTCACACAGAAGAGCAAAAGCCTTCAAGCTTTTTTATTTCTTCAGCATCAGAAACTGTAAATCAAACCACACCTGGAGAAACCCTAGAACCAAAATAAACCGCAAAATAATTTAGCATTTCAACATAATAAAAATTTCAATTACAGCAACAAAAGTAACATTCATGGTATGCATTTGTCTCATTACCAATTGCTGAAACCAGTGGAAAATAAAAAACACTAAAGATACTCCAATTACAATCCGGATTTATGACAAAAGAAAAACATGCAAAAGCTGCTCTAGTTAACGTCACCAAATAAAAAACACCTCCGGTATCCAACACCGTTAGTTCTTTCAAAACTTAGAATCAAATGCATATGACACAAGCTGTTGAAAAAAGGGGAAAAAAACAATTAAACACGCATAAAACGATCTATATAAACAAATTCCAACAGTAAACCCTCAAAGACCAGATTCACGAGCAATCCCTTGTGCAAATCAACGCATACCAAAACTTCTCTGAAACACAACCACTTTCCATGAGAACAATTAAAAAATTAGCAACAATTAACCAAAAATCATCGATTAGAAGCCACAAACTCTACTAGCTACACATGCCTCCCACATCAAACACAAAAGCAAGCAAAATTGAAAGAGAATTCGTCAAAAGAACACACAGTGAGACCGAAACAACCACAAGACACAACAAACGAACGCTAGAATTGGAAAAAAATAATAACAAAAGCAATAAATAGAAACTCCGAAACCTCTAAAACCAGCTTCGCAGTCAAATCTCAAGCGAATATTCACGAACTCCTCACTGATCTTAGGAAAAAAGAGCGAAAACAGTGAAAACCTGAACAAACCCTAAAATCTGAAAAAGTTGAGAAACTAAAAAAGTTAAGAAGACGCGGATACGCGTACCTCAACGGAGAGGGCTCTAGTTAAGAAAGCGAGCTGTGATAAGAGAGTAGTCGAAAAGAAGGTGAAGAGATCGAAGAAAGAAAAACCAAAGGGAAATGGACAAGATTGAGTTCTTCCCGTACCAAGGAAGCCAGAGACCAGAGAAGAAGCGCAGAAGAAAATGAAACGGATGACTTTCTTTATGGTTTTTCTATACTATTTATTTGTTTGTGAAGTTTATTTATTTATTTTATTTATGCATAGTCTTTTTCCCTTTTGTCTTCTAACATTCTAAAGTCGTCATTGCTCCTTTTTCTTCACTCCTTCTAATCTTCTTTCTATTTATTCACTAGTTATTTCTTATTTATTTCCTTTCAAGGTTAGTAACTCTTTTATCAATATTTTCCTTTGTCTTACTAGAACTAAATTGGATAGATGGTTGCAAGATCAGATCTCATTAACAATATTTTTTATTAAGTATTAATTGTTAATAAATTTAATAGATATTTTAAACTTTTAATATGATGATATGAATAAAACATTTTTTTAAACTAATATCTCTTTTTAGAAATAATTTTATCCCATAAGATTAAGTATTAAACGTGAATATCTTTTAACAAAGTTTGAAAATTTAGTTTGTTAAATTGTTATATGGTGGAAAAATTAATCTTTACTGGTGATCCAACTCTTATTAATTAATAATAATGCACTTTTTAGCATATTTTTTAACACATATTAATCAAAAAAGTATAAATTTTATCTAATTATCTAATATTGATAAAGTATGTGCTTAAAAAATAATGTGATAAAAATATGTTAAGCACTCTTCACGACACACTTGGGGTAGTATCAAGTACCCGCGGCGCACTCACTTTTTTTGCGTCCCCGCTTAATACGCGATGCGTTTTTACGTTTCTTGACTTTTTGGTCCAAAACCTACCCCGTTATCGTCATCGCTAACCCCCACTTTGGCACTTTCTTTTACCGTCAAAGTCAAAATAAATGCGCATAGCTAATTATAAATGTTGAATACGTAAAAAGATATATGTATGCATTTATTGTTATTGAATATAAAATGTAAATTTTTAAGCAAGAAATTTAATTTTTCATTTATCACTTAACCATGGATATTTATTTTTTTTTATTTTTTTTTGGGATTGACGAATCAAATGGTTCAGGGAGACCATTATAATTATTGTCATAGTTTATTTTATACAAATTAATAAATAGGTAAAAGAAAATAATAATTTTATATAATTAATCTTAACCTCATTAATTTATTTTAAATTTTTATTATTTATCATAAATATCATAAGAGATATAAGTAAAAAAATAATTAATATTACATTGAAAGGTTAAAATAATAATTATTTTTAAATATATTTTTTCTTACACAACTGTTATATGACGGGAGAATTACTAGTTATTTTAAGTTTTTCTTTTTTACTTTGGATCTTAATTAATGGTACTCCTCCTTAAAATAAAGTCCATTTGTCTTACAAATATTAATACGCAATTAATTTTATGTTAAAATAATAAAAAAATATGTGTGCATTAATTGTAATTAATATGATATATATATATATATATATATATATAATTGAGAAGAGTTATTAAAACATTTATTACTATTAATATATATACATTTAAAATACATGTGTGCATTAATTGAATTAATATGATATATATATATATATATATATATGTATGTATGTATATATATATAATTGAGAAGAGTTATTAATGCAACATTTAATTAATTTTATGTGTATATTTATATAATATAAGTGTTATTAGAGGTGATAAAATTGGTTACTCAATTCAATGCAAGCTGTGGATTTTCATAGGTCGGATAAGAATAATCTAGATTGAATTTGGATTCATTAGACCATGATCTCGAGCTAAAAATGTTCGTGCTTAATTCAAGTTTAAGTCTTACATTGTAGTGCATAGGTTCAGACTAGGTTGGCTCATTGTGTCACCTGTAAGTGTTAATGAGATATTATTAATTATACTTTTAACTTAATTTTTACTATTAATCAAAATTTATTAAAATATAATAAAGAAATTATTAGAATCAGTAGTCTTAAAAAATTAAAAGTGAATTTTTTATTTTTAATAAATTTTAATTCATAATAAAAAATATGTTTTTAAAAAATGTATTATTGCTAACGTTTCTAATTTATACAAAGATATAAATAAATGTATTTTTTCTTGTATGGTATCAATCATTATATTTATTAAATATAACATATTTATTAGATTTAATAAATATAATAATTGTTTATTGATAGTATATTACTATAAAAATTAATATCTCAACCTATATACGTATATATTAAAGATTACTATTTTATTGTTTGAAATAGATTATAAATCGTGAATTTTTATAAAATAATTTATGCATTTTATTATTTAAAATAGATTGTTGAGAAAAAATATTTTGAATAGAAAATTAAAATATATTTTAATATAGTAATATAAACCAAAAATATCTTTTAATATTAATTACTAGAAGAAAAAAATAAAAACACATTAACATTGTGATTCTCTATTTTTTTTTTAACAACAACAAAATATAAGAAAGATAGTAAAGGTTAAACAAAATATGAGCATGGCATCAGTATGATGTCATGCCAACACAACATCTAATTTGACATGCTTATATGGTTCTGAGTCTTAAAATCAATTTGTAAAAGTTATAATGTCTTAAAATTTTGTTAACTGAAAATGATGTTTGATGTATTTCATGTGTTATTTTATTATTTATTTGATTTAGATGAGTTAGGGTGTTATGTGAATTAGTTATGTGTAATTACTTGATGTGGATGTTATATTATGTGAAGTTTGTTTGACCTATATTGAAATTGTGAGATTTTAAGTTTTACCAAAACATGTTCAGGTAAAACCACAATTTTAGACTTGTTAACTATTGGATCGCTTTCAAATTTGGATTTTTGGTTCGTAACCCATATCTTTACATTTTGACCATTGGGATTTGCAAAGTAACACTTTCAAACATCTCGCTTAGCGAGACTTGTGTGTTAAGTGCAATTTCAACCCGAGGAAAAAATTCAGTCAACGAGATTAGCGTGCTAAGCGTAATTCTAGCCAGTAGAGAAATTATGCTCAATATGAAATTTCATGCTCAGCGCCAAAAGTTGATTTCACTTAGTGAGATCAGTAGATTATAAATACGTTATTCAGCATGAAAAACACAATTTTTCACTCTTCTTCTCTCCAAACACCCACCCAAACCCTAACACTTTCTTCTCCACCACCCACAACCATCGGTGGCCACCACAAGTCCACTTTTGTTTGCCGCCAAACCGCTGCATGGAGAGGAACATTTTAATTGGAGCAGAATCTTTAGAATCCACCTCAAGGATTCAGTAGAGAAATAAGCTCACAATCCTTTCTTTTGTAATTTCTCTGAGGTAACCTTAACTTCTATATCTTTCTCCTAGTTAGTTTGAATTTTTCTTAGTATCTCTTATGTTTTGGGTATCGAATAAGATATTTTTATACTTCATTTGAAAAATCCTTGTGTTAACTCGTTGATAAGTGCACCAATTTGTCTAAAATAGTAAAGTACTCGGAAGTTCGAGTGTCAAATCTACAGGGACTTTGTTTGTACTTAGATTGATGTAAACCCAATTTACAAGCAACAGATAATGAATTTAAAATAGAAGATAAAGAAAGATAAAGATTTAAATTAAAAGATGATAAAGGTAAAAAAAAAGTAGAAGATAAAATAGATAAGAAATTTTAATGTAAAAGAAAAGAAAAAGAAAATAAAATGATGATGAAAAAAAAGATAAATTCAAAATGCAAATGTGTTACAGCCTAGCATGCCTAACTACCTTTGATACAATATTAATGTTTTTCTCTATTTAATGTTTTCTCAATTTCCAGTCATATCTATTAAGACACTTAATCACGATCCCTCACGATGAAGAGTCTAATTTATCTATTCTCTGTCTCAAATCCTTTTACAAGGATAGAATAGTAAATCACATGAAACATGGAGATGTATGCAGAGACAAAATAAAATCACTTTATCCTTAGCAATGAATTGTTTAGATGCTCTTTCCCAGTTTTTTAGAAATTATCATTTTCCAATGCATAACCCCTAAAACTAATGCATGGATGATCATTCCACACAATAACAATAAAGCACAGGAAAGAAACAATAAAATTTGGCATTGCATTAAATAAATAATAAGGAAAAATTACATTACAAGGGCATTTGACTGCTAGGCTCCCAACGTTGGGGATTTAGTCTCTCATTGTCATGAAAGACTTTACAATTTAGGGGTTGATGTGGATAGAAAAAGAAAGATGGATAGAGGAGGAAAATGAGATAATGGACATAGATAGATGATTTCCCCTATTTGAGATACTCAGGCTTAGGATATATTCATTAGAGAGCTTTGAGTCTTGGTGTCTCGGGGTTTAGGGATTGGTATCCCAGTGTGTATTTCTCCTTTGCTTCCTACTCCTTTTATAGGCCTAAGGTAGCTTAATTTCCACGCAACCTCGTGCTTAGCTCGAAAGCCCACGCTAAACACGCCTTTGGGCTTCTTCGTGGGTCTTCTTAGCGCTAAGCGTGAACTGTTCACTAAGCGAAGAAATGCACTAGGTCTCTCTTGCGCGTTAAGCGAACTGTCTTAATCTTCAACTTTTTCTTCAAGTTTTTACATCAATTTTCCTCTAAAACACTTGAAATCTTCTTCTTTTAACTTCTGCTAATCAAAAATTACAAAAATATTAATTTTTTATTATTTCATTAAAAACAACGGTAAAGTAAAGAAATCACAATCATTCTTAGTCAAAATTGACTATCAAATTAACTTAAATTTTGCAGTTATCACCTTAAAAATGAGACGTTGTAAAAGTTACCTCAGGGATGATGTTGATGTTGATAATGACACTAAGATGAGATGATATTGATAATGATATTGAGATGAAATGTCATTGATGTTTACAATGTCATTGCAATTATGTATGTTGTGTATGTACATAAGGGATGTAATGACCAAGTTGAACATCCCTGGTGAGGGAAATAGAGTGGTTAAAGAGTTTTAAGCATCTTTGAATTAAATGGGTGGCTTAGAATCTTTAATTATCCACGGTCAATGCATTGATGGTGCTCATGTGTCATATTTCATATTGCATGGAAATAGTATAAACTTTGTCAGTAAGTACTTGTAGTTTTTCATGAGGGAAAATACTTGTACTTGGGGACATGTCATTCGGTTTGGAATTGCCTTATGACTCAGACTGATCACCATCGGGGGGAGTTGTTTATGTATGACAGGGTGACCTCAACACTTACTTACTAGTTTTCCTGAATATGAGTGTCGTGTGAACACGCTCGGGCTATTTCCTGACGAATGGTATCATATTACATTTGAGAGTTAAGGTTAGGTGCATGCATCATACTAAACATGATTGATTGGAATTATGGAAAAGTTGATAAATAGTTGTTAAGTGTATGTTGAATTGATATATAATTGTGTATGATCATAACACTTGTTATTGTTTCTCTTGTTAATTATGGTCATTTGATAATTGTTGGTTTCTTTTATAATAAACTCACCCTTGCAATTTTGTACCGTATGATTGGTACCTGTGATGATCGCGAACCTTCGTTTGTGGGAGTAGATGAACAACAGTAGATGACATGGATGGAGATTCTTTTTTTGGAAGTCACGGAGCCGACCTAATGATGTTGAAATTATTTTGGGAGAGAGTTCTATTTTGTTATCAACTCCTCCGTAGTGGTTCCATGACTTTTTTTATTTAAGCATGTAAAACTCGAATTTAGATACATGTAAAAATTAAATTATTTTACGTCATGTGAATGGTGTATAATGGTTTAAGATATACATATATGTGTGTTTATTTAAGTGTTTGTGTGTTATTTGGTGAATGTATATCGCGAAAAATTTACTCTTGTTTTCATAATCAAATTTATGGAAATTTCATTTAAAAATAAAAATTTACGTGTTTTAGAGTTAGTAATATTGTAGCAACGAGACAAATCGTTACATAAGCAATCCTTATAGTACCTATCATGCTCGAATACGAGGATGATAAAAAGGCCTATGGTTGGAGTGAAGATGGAGCATATATGGTGAAGTCAATATATCATGGTCTTATGGAGAGGGTGCTCAACCTAGATCATTTAAAAGTTGAAGGCCAATGGGTCATTCTCTGGAAACTCCAGATACCTCATAAAGTGAAACATTTTTTATGAAGGGTATTGAGAGACTATCTACCCACTCGAGCGGCCTTAAATCAACGCCATGTAGAGTGTTCCTCTATTTGTGATCTATATGGGTTTAATCTTGAGAACTCTAGGCATCTTTTCTTGGAATGTCTAGTGCTTAGTAATTGTTGGTCTCCAGCAGAATTGTGGGATTAGATAGAGGTGTTGGTAGGTATAGTAGAGAGTTTCCTACAGTTTATTGAAACTCTATTGGTAGAGACCCCGAGGTGCAAAGATATAAAAGTGTTATGTGTTCACTTGTCGGCAAGTGTACTGATTCGCACGAGTAGTATATAAAATGGTAAGAACGAGTATCGTATCCACATGAAATTTGTTTCACCTAGACCATATATATTCAATATGAAAACACTTATAAGGGTTGAAATAAAGCAAATATTGAGTTTCGTACTATAAAATCTATTTGAACATAAACAAAATATTTAAAATTGTAAAAAGTGACAACTATCCAGTTAAAAGCATTGGGGAGTGTCCTACTGAATTTCTCTTGCTGTATAAAATGTGTTTTTCTCTATTTAATGTTATCATAGGGTTCTTACACTGAGAAATTACTCAAATCATGATTCCTCACATGAATGAGCTTAACTCTCTTTAGCCTTTGTTCTTGATTCCTCAACAAACTTGTTCTAAAAGAGTTGCACTAAGCCTACAGTGTAAAATGGACTAGATCACTGCACTTAATTCCTAAACATATAGATTTCTAGCTTGCTCTATCAAGTTCTAAGGTTTTAAAGCATTTTCCAATACTAAAAAGCCTAACTATGCATACAAATGGGTGATCAAGCCACAAGCATGTAAAATAAGCATAGATAGAAGCAACGAACACAAAGAAATAACATTAAATAGATAATAAGAGTATTACAACAAGAGGTTCAATAGTAACTCCCTAACAAAAAGGCTTAGCCTTCCATTACAAGCAAAGCTTCACAAAGCAAGAAGAAAACTATTTTTGGTGAAAGTAAAATGGAAGAAAATGGTGGAGAATGTCTTCTTCAGCCTCTCAACCCTAAATCTATATATTTTTCATGAAGCTAAGCTCCTTTGCTGCTCTCAATCGACTCTTTTTTGAAATTCCACCAACTTCAGTGTTTTAAAGGCTCTTGGACTCTTCAACTTCCAAAAGCTTGCTTAGCGAGCATGTCTCGCTAAGTGAGAGTAAGTGAAATTCCGCTAAATGAGAATAGGTGCGCTGAGCGCGAAAAGAGACAATGTCCTCACTGGGTGGGCTGACTGCACGTTGGGCATGCAGATCTCTGACTTATCTTCTTCTAGGGCTTCCCATCCACTAAGCGAGATAAATGCCTCGCTAAGCAGATGCATCTTGCTTGGCCAATTTGTCTCGTTAAGCGAGTCATCAACAACTTTAACATTCTCTTCTTTGGCCTGAAACTGAGTTGGATTCAACATTAGGTCACAAAATTAGAGTTTCTACTCTAATAAATCACACAATAATGAAATTATGTACAATTTCTACAAAAAGAATCATAAATTGAAGGCACATTGCTATTTCTTTGCAAATTTTCAATACCAAACTAACTTATGAATAACAACTAACATTATGATTATGTGGAGTGTGTGGAAAGCCAAAAACGAAAAAGTTTGGGAGGAGAAGGACATTTTAGTGGATGAGGTAGTGCTTTGAGCCAATAAGGTCCTTAATTAGGGGATATTTGCATAGGCTAAATGGCAGGCTCAAGTTGAGTTAGAAAGGGATCATCAAAATATGATTTTGGAGCCCCCACCTGTTGGTTACCTCAAGTGCAACGTGGATGTTGTGATTTTTTTATCACGAGTAGAAGTTTGAAATGGGTATGCGTTTGAGCGACAAAGTTGGTGTTTTTAGAGGGGCACAATCTGTTCGTTAGTATTTTTTGCCAAAAGCCCATGAAGGATAGGTGATGGCTCTCCTAAAAGCCCTTAGATGGTTGTAGGAACTTGGTTTATCAAATATCATCATTGAAGTGAACTACCAATGGATTAGTACTAGTTTAAGGAGGAGAAAGGAAGAAAACTTAGTGTTTGGTTGTATTCTCAATAAGTGTTGTAAGATAATTAGCTCTAGTACAAACATAAGTGTTTTTGTTCCATATAGGAGCCAACTTAGTTACCTATGATTGACAAGGGCTTATAGGTGTCATGTTGGTCTCACTGATTTTCAACAAGTTTCTTATTGTATTTCTCATCATTTTATGAATGAAACAACATCATTATTATTCAACAAGGAAAAGTCTTAAAATCAATCAATTATGAATATTAGGAGATTAAAATCGTACCATTGTTGTACATTATCTTATCAAAATAAATATTGCATTAGCATGACATCATGCAAGTGTCATGTTTTTAACCAATGCCACATCAACATATTTTACTAGCGAAGGGAGTATTGAAATATTCAGGGACTCAATCAGTATAATTGAAACCTAATAGACTAAAGTTACATTGCGATATTTGGAAGACCCAAATCTCATAATTATGGTATCAAGAGACAAAAAAAAATACAAATGAGTTTCTTTTTATTTAATTAAAATAATGTGCATATTTTTTTATTTTATGTCTAATATTTGTTACTTATTTATATTTATAATTGCAACTATATATTACTAGTATATCATTGCTATTTTCAATATATTAAATGATTCATAGTAAAATATAAATGTTATTACCATTAAACATTTTAAAAAGATATTTAAAAAAAACATGTGCTTAACGAAATATTTAATTTAGTTTGTTTTAAAAAGATAATTATTTCCTCCTAATTGTTTAAATGACTTTTTGTCAAACAAAACTTATTATTTTTTAGAACTCAAGAAAAATATACATAAACCAAACTTGTTTAATTAATAAGGAGATCGTGAAATTTGGGTAAACTTTGTTGCATTTTTCTCTAAACATTTTTTTTCTTATTTTATCACATGGTCCATAATTTTTCTTGGAATTGTGATACTTTTCTCAACTTCAACTCTTCATTTAACTTTTGTTTTTCTCTTGGTTCTTTCCATTTCCTCCTCATGAGACCAAGGTGTTGACATTGATTTCAACTTGTTCAAGGTATTTCTTATGTTTGACATGCTTGACTATACAAATCCCAAATTCATCTATATTCCTTAGTTTTGCCTTGGTTATGAATGAGGCAAACAAAGATCATTTTCTAATTGACATATTACCATGTGAAATTTAATATTTTTAGATAAATTATGAACTTAACCAATCTCTTTACAAAACCTTCGTAGAAAACTTTTCAAAATACACTCTAACGATAAAATCACCTTAACAAGCATGTTTGAGTCCTTGTGGATTTCATGCTTTGTAATAAATTGTCTCGCAAAGGCAAATGAAATGCCGTCCTAATTATGGATTGACTTTAAGAGTAAAGACCAAAACCAACTAAGGACATTATCTCTTGTCCTCAAGTCTTAAGGAATGCATATCATATTATTCATTTCAAACTCATTGTTCTAAATCATTATGAGATATTTACTTTTGTTGGAGAAAAACACACATCTTTTTATTCATGAAAAATCACACGAGCAAATAAAAAGGACTACACCATAAAAAAATGAAAAGATCATACAAATTTATTTAATATGGTTCAAATCCTCATCTATACGTCCACATAGTTTATTTTGTTAACATGATTCAAGTTTTTATCCCTACATTCATGAACTCGAATTTGTTTAACGTGGTTCAGATTTTCACCCTGCACCCACAATCTCACAATAAGTTTTTGAGACAAGTTGAACAAACTTATAAATCTTCCTTCCACATAATTCCTCTCTATCACTTGGGGTAGTGACCTATTTCAAGGTTGAGTGGTTATTCTCATCTCAAAAATTCCTATCTATAGATCTAACATCCCAATC
Source organism: Glycine max (assembly GCF_000004515.6). Lineage (NCBI taxonomy): Eukaryota > Viridiplantae > Streptophyta > Magnoliopsida > Fabales > Fabaceae > Glycine > Glycine max. Next base: position 40,021,766 of record NC_038241.2, read on the forward strand.
TTAAATGAGGAAACAAAACTCTAATTTATAAATAGTATATTTTATATACAAACAAAACCTAAAGATAAATAATATCTTCTAAATCAAAACAATATCACAAGGATTTGAAATTTCAAATTTGAATTATTTTCCAACAACTTTGCCTTTTGAACTTTACACAACTCCTTATTTTATTTCTAAAGGCAGCATAATGCTTCATGTATTAGATCTATAATCTTATTGTCCATGTATTATCATAGATTTGTTATTGTATAAGTGAAAGGATTATGTGTTTTTCAAGCCTATTTTGATTGTTATATTGTTTTGGTCGGGCAAAGTGATACCATGCACATAATCATCAAGTGTGATATCAAGTTAGATTTGTTGGCTTCTATTATTAACATTGTTAGGTGGGAATCAAATTGATCAATTCCTACAAACAATGCTAAAATTATGTTTAAAATGAGTGTGATAGAGAATTCAAAGTAGAATGTTATATAAGTCTAAAGTTGATTGTTGACTCATCCAAACTTCTTAGAACCCAATAAAAGTTTGAGCACGACTGAGATATCATGGTGAATGGGTTTACCTTGTTAGTGTAGGGCTTAACACCTCTTATGCCTAATTATATGTTTTAATGTAGAGATAAGTTATTTGTATTGCTATTAATGTGACTTTGATAATCGATTATATCTTTGGGATTTTATGATATACAAGATTGTGAAAGTCATGATGAAAATTGAACCTCAATCCAATCCATAACAAATACATATAATACATGTTTGTAAAACCAATAACAACCTCTCAAACTTAAGTTGAGTCTAAAAGTATAAAAAAAGTTCATTTTGCAAATCTATGTTTTGGGTCTCTAAACAAAAACCCAAACATGCACATCATTTAAAGTGATAATTATAATTTATTCTTTGCATTTATTTTAAAAGTGAAAAAAAAAACAAACTTATATTAATACTTTGAGTTAAGACATGAAGACACTTATATATTATTTTTTACATATCAATAACCATCCTTTTAAAAGAAAAAAAAATAAACTTGTATTTTTGTAACTAAGAGGTGTTAGTTTACTGTATCATAAACTATTTCTATCAATATTCTAATCAAATTGATTATTTTTCATGATTTGTAATTCAACATGTTAAATTTATAATAATATAATTTATAATTTTTCATGAATTTGGGACTCAACATGTCAAATCTAGAACAACACACGATAATTACTAATTATGTTATCAATATCATAAAATTGACTATTATTCACTTCATTTATCAAAATCAAGATAGTAACTTTTCCTTTCTTATTTTTTTTTCCAACAAAAGACATATTAATTATTAATTAAAATTAATAACCGAAAAAAAACGTCCAAAGGGCAACTAGAATTTAAAAAAAAAGGCGAATAAAAAAGATGGCGGAACTCGTCTATTCTTACGGTTGGCCACACCCCCGGTGACGAATTAGCGTAGCGCATACAATAGAGAAGATAGCGAAAAGGGATCCTTCGATCACACCACAACAAAATGGCTGTAATTCCTTACAACGCACTTAGTTCTTCTTCTTCTTCGCACTCATTACATTTCCTTCGGAATTCGAACTCCAACCTTCTTAATTCTGATTTTGGTTAGGACTCGTCGGGAACGACGCTCATGGATCTGATAACGGCGGACCCTACTCCGGCGCCGTCGTCTTCGTCGACTGCGGCTGCATCTTCGGCGCCGACGGCACCGGCATCTCTGCCCTCGGCGTTAGGTAAGCCTCCGGCGGAGAAGAAATCGAAGAGAGCCGCGCTGATGCAGATCCAGAACGATACCATTTCTGCTGCCAAAGCTGCTTTGCATCCAGTTAGGACCAATATCATGCCGCAAAGGCAAAAGAAAAAAGTACCGTAATTTCATCTCTTATTACAAGAACTTGCGCGCTTCATGATTAATTTGTTGCGCGTCGTGGATCAATTAGTTTTGAGTGTAACTATATCGCTTTAGCATATGTATTTTTGAAAGTTCCGTGTTATTGTCAGCCAGAGTTTAGTTGATACGACGATACCTCTCATACAAGATTCTTCTTTTAGTATTGGTAGTGTCATAGTGCATAATTCTGTGCGTTTGATCTTCGTGCTTGTTTGCTTCTGCAGCCAGTTTCCTATTCACAACTCGCTAGAAGTATTCACGAGCTAGCTGCCACTTCTGATCAGGTAAGTGTGGCCACTTTCTTTGCAGATCCCTGTTTGGATAAACTTAACTTCTCTATAAACACTTATGTAGGAGAAGTAAATAATAAAGAGAAAAGGAATTGAGCTTCTCCAATAGGCTAAATCAACTTGCCCATTTAAACTTTTAGAGAAGTTAGATGAGAGGACTGCATAAGTTGATTTTAACTTATGGGATAAGATTATTTCATTTTACCTTTTTATTTTCTTCTAAGTGCTTGTGGAGAAGTTTATCCACATAAGATCCACTAATGTGCTTTCGTGGCTGGTCTACTCTTATGTTTTTGTTTTTGATGGTAATGTGGTTTCAGAAAAGTTCTCAACGGCAATTAGTGCATCATGTGTTTCCAAAGCTTGCAGTGTATAATTCTGTGGACCCTTCGTTGGCTCCCTCTCTTCTCATGGTATGCTCCAACTCCTTTGAACTTGAATGCTTTCTTATAAGTTGTTTCTGATCTTCCCTTATCTAGTATGTCCCAATTCCCTTGAAATTGAATGCTTTCTTATAAGCTGTTTTCATCTTCAATGTAGCTTGAATTGTTCTTTTGACTTGTTAGATTAAAACTTTAGGTGTGTCTTTGTATGCCTATGGCAAACTAGTGGCATTTTTTTTCTAACGGACGACCATGCTTCTGAATTCATGTAATAGTACAATAATTTGTCATACTGATATTTCGTTATGGAATGTGTTTACCCTTGCTTAATCTGTTGTCAAAATCTTGTATCTCTGTCTCTGTTCTGTAGCTTAATCAGCAATGTGAAGATAGAAGTGTTCTCCGATACGTCTATTACTACCTTGCCAGAATTTTATCTGACACTGGTCCCCAAGGTTTGAGCACAGGTGGTGGGATACCAACTCCTAACTGGGATGCTCTGGCTGATATTGATGCAGTTGGAGGTGTTACTCGAGCTGATGTTGTGCCAAGAATCGTAGAGCAGCTTACTGCAGCAGCCACAAATGCTGAAACTGAATGTGAGTGGTTACTCACTTTTATTTTTGATGGTTTTAATCATTTTAAGCATAAGGTTGCATACTTGCATGTACGGGCTTATATGTTTTACCTTAAGTTGATAAAGAGTTATAGTTCTTTTGGGCTGTTAATTTAAATTTTATTTTATGCAAAATCCTTCGAACTCATGTGGAGTGAATGAGTTGAGTTCCCATCCACTCCTTGTTCATTGCAGTAATTTTGTAAATAGATTTACCTGAAGATGTTAAGAATTTTGGACCAATAAGCTTTGGCATATATATTAGATTTTAAGCTCTTTGTTGACAAAGCAAATACATGTGTCCTGGCTTGTCTAGTACATAAAATGCACTTGTGAAGGCAGACAAAGTTTGGAGAGACAGGAAATCACTGCATTCAAAGATGTGTTTAGTTTAATATAAATTGTTTATTGAGATTCTACGCATAATGAGATTGGTACATTATAGGAAGGAAAATTCAGAGAAATGAAATATTCCGTTCACAACAGAAAATAGAGTCTAAATTTAGGTTTTCTGTTATCTAAATTTTATAGTGATGCTGTGATGGCGATATATAATTTGCATTAACTTTTATTATTTATTTGGATAGATGAACAAATAATTTTGCCTGCATGAAAATAATCCGAAATTATAGTTTATCTTGAGCAGGATACTTCTTGCATTTCTTTGATTTGACAAAAAGAATTTTTCTTGTAATTGGAGCATCTGCAATCAGTAATTTGGATTTTGAGACTCAATCTAGACGTCATTGTGGCTATAAAAACTTCGTACCCCATTGCCCGGAGGCTCTTCGCTATGCGAAGGTATGGGGGGGGGATGTTGTACGCAGCCTTACCCTTGCATATGCAAAGAGGCTGTTTCCGGATTCGAACCCATGACCAACAAGTCACCAAGGCACAACTTTACCGCTGCACCAGGGCTCGCCCTCATTGTGGCTATGTTGTCATTAAATTGTAGTAGTAGAGTACAGAGATACATGAAATCCAGAGTTAATATCATCTCTTGAAATTTTTTGACATCAGAATTATGCACATGGAATGGATTTTTTTATATTGGTAAACGCGAGTTTGTCATGTTTGAAAATTAAATTGGTCATCTCTTTAAAACAATGCATGGGTTTTAGTTGTTGAAGTATGCCTTCATTTTTTATTGAGATTATGTCTTGATTCCTATTCAACTTATGTTTTGAAGTTCATGCTCGAAGATTGCAATCCTTGAAGGCACTTACATATGCTCCTTCATCCAACTCTGATGTTTTGTCCAGATTGTATGAAATTGTATTTGGTATACTAGAGAAGGTTTGAGCTTTCCTGTCTTCATTATGTATATAAGATGCTGACTTTTACCCATTTATTTTTAATTATTCCTGTAGCCACCTTTATTCAGAATAAGTTGTTTGAATCTGTTGATGTGCATTGTCAATCTTGGGTATGCCCTGAGTTTGGATTTGTTCTTTTAGTTAAGATTTCGGTCTTTGGTTAGAAAAAGCGGGCAACGTTATATGGAAGTGCTAACATCATATAACTCAATTGAGACATTGTGGAATAGGCCAAAATTTTCTTAATATCTTGTTGAAAGGAAGGAATATAGTGATAATTTGATTCTTCGTCGTCGTACTAAATAGTAGAGAAAATTGAAATTATTTCTTCTTGACAAACGTTTCCTTGAGTTTTTTTAATTATATCTATTCATTGAATAAGTGATGATCCAGCAGTTCTTCTCGGAATTTTTGGACTTCAATTTAAGGTTTTTTGAATCATCGTGGTTATAGTATGAATCGCACTGTATATGCTGTTGTTTGGTGTCTTTGGGTGAACTGAATTCTATGTATCAACTCCTTCAAAATATTTGTCCCTATAACCGTTTGGGAAAAAAACAATTTCATAGACTCTTTAATGGTGTTTAATGCATGGTTTCTTCGAAAGAGTTCCATTGTCTGACATACAAAGGGATTGAAGAGCTCCATTATTTTGTTTTCATTTTGTATTTACTCCTTTTCAATCTAGTTTTTGTTTTCTTTAGTTTTTTTTTTTAAACTTTATTTGGAGTTATTCTCCTTTTCTTGCTTTCTCTGTAAAAAAAGTTCTTTCTGTATCAAAAAGAGTTTTCAAATCATGGCACTTGAGCTTTCTTCACCTTTTCTGCCATTAATGATTTTTAGGTTGGTGATGCTGAGCAAAAGCGAAAGAAAGGCATATTTGGGGTTAAAGGTGGTGATAAAGACGTAAGATCATTGCTTTGTACTATTTTTTTTTATCATGCATTTTTTTTTTAAATTTTTAACTTAAGTGAATCTTTTTTTATATCCTATGATGGAACTGTTTCCTCTTACCATTCAAAGCAATGCACAATTCTAGGTTTATAAAAATATGGTGAGAGCAAGCTATTAGAACAACTGTTTGACACCTCTCATTCTTCCTGATAATATAATATTCTTTTACTAGGAGAAAACAACTGATCTTGATATTGTATCAGTCTTTACCTACATAAAGGTTTCTAAATATATGTAAATCCTCAAAAAGTAGATGATGTATAGTAGAAAGCCAATCAAGGTGGAAAAAGATCTAAGAAAAGAGACTTCCCAAAATTTGAATGACAACTCCTCACAAGATTAAGTTCAAGAGCTATCAATGGTCCTGCAGTATGAGAAAAGGATAAAAATAGAGGTATAACACTGGGGTGATTATCTCCTGGGACTCTCTTGTCTAGCATAGATCTTTGACTTTGAATACCTTCTCTGTTAATCAGACCATAATGTCAGAACTTTTGACAAAAGATTCTTACAGTTAAATATTTTGCAGAATAGGTGTTTCGCTTTATTGTAATTTCCTTGAGTCTGAAATCTATACCTGAAAAGAACCTTGCAAAAAGGAGGAAATACAGTTGCCCCAGAATTCATGATTGCTGGTACTGACAATACTGCATCTGAAGCACCAAGTTAATATGGGGATATGCCAAATGTTAAAAAATTACAGCCATGTCACAACTATAATACAACACATAATTTTAGTATAAAGTTAATATAAAACAAATCTTAAATCGAAAGAGAGAATCAATATTTTAAATGGTAGTGAGTCATTTTAGACATAATAAAATGCTATACCTCCGTCCCTAAATATAAAACTCTTTTAACTAATTGCCACCCTTTAAGAAAGTTGGTTAATTTAGTTAGTAACATTAAGTTTGTTTGCAATCTGTATTATTTTTTCAAAATTACCCTTAAAAATATCGGGACTCATCATCTCTCTCTTTCCACTTAATTACTTTATACCTAATTAATTAATGTGTGCTAGTCTTCTTCTCCAATCCTTATAAGAGAGAATGCATTTATCTCTTTAATTCATAGCATTCATTGTAAAGTAATTAAGGGTGTTTTGGTTAATAAATAATTAATGCAAAAGACAACTTGAAAAGAGTCTTATAAAAAGGGACAAACAAATTTGAAAAAAGAGTCTTATATTTAGGTCTTATATTTAGGGACGGAGGTAGTATCATTTATATAATTATTACAGTTTTCCTATCTGTATTGGTATATAAATAAAAATAAAAAAATTGAAAGAAAAAAATTGTAAACACAATTAGAAGTGTTGACATAAACACATGTTCGACTTAGATACGACACAACAACACAGCTGTTTTAAGTGTCTGTGCTTCCTAGCTTTTAGGTGAAAACACATGAATGGTTTTATAATACACATCTCTAACATACCCACTCACGCAAGGCCTGTTGGGCTATAACCATGGATAGTTCACTGTGCCACAAGCCCTAGTGCTTAAGTTAGTAGGTGAAGACACTTGAATGATATTATATTACATCTCTGACATGTTATATGCTTGATCATATAGTCTATCATCCGAAGCAATCTACAATATGCTGCCTTGAGTGCTCTGAGAAGACTCCCTCTGGATCCTGGGAATCCAGCATTTCTGCATTATGCTGTACAAGGGTAAGTTACTCCTAGAACCAAAACTTAGAGGAACAAATAGTTCATGGCGTCTCTTTGTGCAACTTTTTTCTTCTTGCTTTTCGTTTATTTTGGAGCTGGCATTAAGTTTGCATAATTTATTATTAGCTTTTGCATTCTTCCATTGTTTCTGGTCTATAGTTCTCAAATCTCAAAACTAGAGTTGACTGCAGGATTTCATTTGCTGATCCAGTTGCTGTGAGGCATGCACTGGAAATTGTTTCTGAGATAGCTACAATGGATCCTTATGCTGTTGCAATGGCCTTAGGTAACAGTGTACATCTTAATAAATTTTCCATTCAAATGGTGTTCAAGTGTTTCATTGCATATTCTTTTGTAATAGTGTTGGAAACAAATTTCTCCAAAATCCCCTAAATCTAATGCTTCTTGGATATTCTTATGCAGGAAAGCATGTGCAGCCTGGAGGTATGCTTATTGGATCTTCACTGTCTTTGCTTCCTGCCTTCCTTTCTGTGTGTTTGTTTGAATATGACATTGAAAGTGATATATTTTTATTCAGTAAAAAAAAGTATTTAGTGACCAAGAACCAGTTTTTAGTCAGTAAATATGTGAAAACACTTAAATTGCATAACATCTGTCTCATAATTTGCGTGTGTACTGTACTTGGAGAGGAACTCCACTTCTGGTATTTAATAAACCATAGAATCAAAATATAAGTGGAACATTTTTGCATAATTAATTTGCGTTTTTCTGCTAAGATATAAGGCTTTGTAGATTTTAATAATTTACTATCTTTATGTTGTTCCACGCTTCCACCATAATTATATAGTTTGGTGATGGTTATTTGGTCTATGTGCAGGGGCTTTACAAGATGTTCTCCACTTGCATGATGTTCTCGCTAGAGTTTCTCTAGCGAGGTTATGTTGTACAATATCAAGGGCTAGAGCTTTAGATGGTTGGTATATTAAAAAGCTTGTGTTTAATGAAAATTGATCCTTGGGAAATTTGCTATGATTAAATTTCTGTTTTGTGTGCATGTACAGAGAGATCAGATATTAGATCTCAGTTCAATTCAGTGCTCTATCAGCTTCTATTGGATCCTAGTGAAAGAGTCTGCTTTGAGGCAATTTTGTGCGTACTAGGAAAATATGATAATGCTGAGAGGTGTGGTTTATGTTTTATAATAATAATCTCTATACCCTGCTAATCATATTTTTAACTTTGATTGTCTAGGTTTTATAAGTTTCTTGAAAGTTACTATGTTAACATTCTGCCTTGTGATTGGGTTAGATGTAATCTTATTATGTTTACACATTCTAGGACTGAGGAGCGTGCAGCTGGGTGGTATCGTTTGACCAGGGAAATTCTCAAGTTACCAGATGCGTCATCAAAGGAAAGTTCTAAAGATAAACAGAAGACGAAACGACCTCAACTGCTTATTAAACTTGTAATGAGAAGGTTCAAAAACTCATTTGTGTATTTCTGCTTGCATGTCTATTTTGTCTTGTTGAATTATCAAGTCATTGACTCGTGTGAAGTATAAACTTTCTAATCATAATGCACATTGTCTATTATTTACTGCTCTTCAGGTTAGAGAGTTCTTTCCGTAGCTTTTCTAGACCTGTGCTTCATGCAGCAGCTAGAGTTGTACAGGAGATGGGGAAAAGTCGGGCTGCTGCCTTTGCTTTGGGCATACAAGATGTTGAAGAAGGAGCACATGTCAATACATTTGCTGAGGCTACAGATTATAATGATTCAGATGAAAGCACACATCCTGAAAGTAATGCTTACTTATTTGTTTAATGGTGCATGCTTGCGTGGCATTGTAAACAAGGCTTTTGGTCTTCTTTTTTTTATTATTGTAAATAGTTAGATATAGATGCGGAGAGTTACAAAAAGTTTCTTGAATATTAAATATCATTGTCAAGAGATATATAAACAATCTTGTACCTTCACAAAACCACTTAAGCTTTTAGGAGAATTGATCCTTGAGAATCATAATATTTTTCCTAGGTTCTTATCTTCATGATCTTCCCTTCCGGTTTCTTTTGTTTGTTCAGTTGTTCCTTTGGTTAAGCTATTCTTTTCTCTTAGAATGTGGGTTTGGGTCTAACTCAACTCCAAAATCTAGCTCATAGGGTGTGGGTTGTCCCCCCACTTATATACTCTATCTTGGTACTATTCTAGCCGATGTGAGACTTTGATTTTTTTCAATACATTCTCTCACGCCCAACACTTTTGGGCTTGGTGTGTGGATAATACAGTTGGTGGCCTGTTTGATGGATCTAGGATAGTCTTTGATACCATCTTAGAATGTGTATTTGAGTCTAACTCAACCCCAAAAGTTGGCTCATAGGGTGAGGTTTGTCTCCCACTTGTATACTCTATCTTGGCATTATCTCTAGCTGATGTGAGACTTGGATTTTTCCTATATTCTTATATTGTATTTGGAGATTTCCAATGATGCTTATAGTCGTTGTTTCTGATTATTTTTGTAGAAAAAAAGACAAAGAGATTGGTATATGCTTGTACTGTGGATTTGCTTGATTAGGCTGCTTGTCTGATTTGTACTAATAAGCTAGGTTTAGTACAAGCATAGTTACAACCTATGTTTAATACTTTTAACATATACATGATTCTTTTGTAACACTCCTTTTCATGCTGGATCATAGAGGTTAATCTTAAAGACTTTTATAAAGATGTCTGTTAGTTCTGCACCCACTCATAGTCAAAATGAATCCCTGTGAAGTTTTTGACAAAGAAAGTTCACTTCTATGTGTGTGTGTTTCATGTAAAGTTAGATACAATATAACTGTAATTTGATTACCACACCATAGTTGCATAGGCCTAGTTATCCTAAAACCAATCTAATACACACGTTCAGATTGAGTCTCAGTGATAGCTCAACATGTTGAACTATTATCTTATTATATACTTAATTGATACTTAATGTAGGCATTCGAAGAACTTCTTCAGTATCTAATTTAACCGCTGGCAGAGATACTGTCTCGGGTATGTTGGCTTCATTAATGGAAGTGGTACGGACAACAGTTGCCTGTGAATGTGTTTATGTAAGAGCCATGGTGATCAAGGCATTAATCTGGATGCAAGGTCCATTTGACTCATTTGATGAACTAGAATCTATTATTGCATCGGAACTTTCTGATCCAGCTTGGCCAGCAGCACTATTGAATGATGTACTACTCACTTTGCATGCTCGTTTTAAGGTAAATGGACTTTCTCTTGTGAATGGAATATCTGTGTGAAACATACTTGGATTTGTTCAATAAAGCATTACCTGAAGGATGAGGCAATGAGCAACCAATATGGTTGAATTTTAGCAATATTTTTGGTAATAATATAGATTGATTTGCTGCCTTTAAATGACCAACTCTATTTAAATTTTAATCTTTCAAGTGAAGGCTTATGGATGGGGTTTTATACCTTGCATGACCCCTTTCATGTGAGATCCTTTTGAACTCGAAGGATGGACAATGCATTACTTTTTGCAGTTTTCCAACTTCATTTTAAAAGAATAAGGAAGCAATGTTTGAACTCTTGATCACTTGGCCATGGAGGCTTTAATATCATGTGAAAGACCAACTCTCCTAAAAGCTTAAGTTGTTAGGTGAAAGGATCATGAATGGTTTTTTATATCCAATACTCCTTTTCTTTTAACACCTTATTAGGATACCATATTGTAGTTATCATTTGTTGGATTATGTTCAAATATTATTGTGCCTGTGTGCATTTTTTGCCCATGCTCTGAGTAAGGATAAAAGCCATGGGTACTATAAATGAGGGGGTATGAGCTTGAATGCAGGGAAATTTTTAAAAATGTCTTTTGCTGAAGAGACATAAATAACAATATCTTAGTACCAGTCTTCCTTATAAACTTTGTATATCTTAGTGCATGCAATGGGTAAATGTGCTTTTGTATTCATGCATAATAGAAAACCTAAGTTTGCTTAATAGTTATTTCAATTTTGCTTTGAAGGCTTCTCCAGATATGGCTGTTACTCTTCTTCAAATTGCAAGAATATTTGCTACCAAAGTTCCCGGAAAGGTTGATGCTGATGTGTTGCAACTGCTCTGGAAGGTCAGTTTTATTTTTTTTATTTTTTAAAATTGATGTGTTTGGTACGCAACTGTTTATAACAGAGTGGTCTAATAATGATAAGTAGAGACAAATACAAACCACAACTTCCGAAGCAACATATCCACATTACATACTAGATGCATGCACACAGATACCCAGTTCATTTGATCAATTTTGAGTTTCCTTGATGATTTTGATTTAAAAGAATGAGTGACTAAATGAATAGTCTGCTTTCAGACTTGTCTTGTTGGAGCTGGTCCTGATGGAAAACATAAAGCTTTAGAAGCAGTCACAATTGTACTTGATCTACCACCTCCGCAGCCTGGGTCAATGCTTGGTCTTACTTCAGTGGACAGGGTGTCTGCATCTGACCCAAAGTCTGCTCTTGCATTACAAAGACTAGTTCAAGCTGCTGTAAGCATTACTATTTATTCAGATACCTTACTCATTCTTTGGCTTCTGCAACCCAATAAAAATGTTGAATTAAGTTTCTCTTTTTTCTGACAACTTGTGCTTTAAGGTATGGTTTCTTGGGGAAAATGCAAATTATGCTGCTTCTGAATATGCTTGGGAATCTGCTACCCCGCCTGGTACTGCATTGATGATGTTAGATGCTGACAAAATGGTTGCTGCTGCTAGTTCTCGTAATCCTACTCTAGCAGGTGCCTTGACAAGGCTCCAGAGGTGTGCATTCAATGGCAGCTGGGAGGTATATATTACCCACTTGAGTGGTTTCCCTTGTTTATTACCTATCTCAAAATTTGAAATGATTTTTTTAAATGGTATTAGATAGACTATGAGAACAATGATATGCTTTATTAGTATAAAATAGTGTTAGTTGGCCTTCACAAAGTTTTGGTCTGATTCAGCCTCTGGGTATTAGTGCATAGTTTTACCACATGGTTATTTGTTCTTGCTGTTCAACTTAAATATTCTCTGTTAAATGAACATGCAGATTCGAATTATTGCTGCTCAAGCTCTTACAACAATGGCAATTAGATCTGGTGAACCTTTCAGGTTACAGATTTATGAGTTTCTGCACACTTTGGGGCAAGGTGGTCTTCAGTCACAGTTCTCTGATATGCATCTTAGTAATGGAGAAGATCAAGGAGCAAGTGGTACAGGCCTTGGAGTTTTATTAAGTCCTATGATAAAGGTTCTGGATGAGATGTATAGAGCACAAGATGATTTGATCAAGTGAGAGCCAAATCCTAATTTTGTGCTTTTTTTCAAATTTGATGATCTTGATTACTAATGCTCATGAACTGCTTATGAATAGGGAAATACGCAATCATGACAATGCTAAGAAAGAATGGACTGACGATGAACTGAAGAAACTATATGAAACCCATGAAAGGCTGCTAGACCTTGTTTCATTGTTTTGTTATGTTCCAAGAACAAAGTATCTACCTTTGGGCCCAATAAGGTATTGATATTTAATTGCATTCTGTATTCGAACTAATTTTGCATGTTACTCATGTTGTATCTAAAGAGACTAGTATGCTCTTCTGCATACAGGAGAGTGCATCAGAAGGATAACTTTTCAAAATGGGCTGAGGAACTTTGTTTTGAATTTTGAGTGTTCACATTTTTTGTGATTCTGATTTTTTTTTTTTTAGAATTTTGTCCTTAAGTTCATTAGGCATTTGTAAAAATTAAGACCTAGGCGTTGGTACAAGAAAAGTTTTTTCATGCCATGAAATTATCATTACTGAGACTCATAAATCCTGGGAATTATGATTCCTAAGAATGACTAAACTTGTTTGGTTGATCATAAATATTCTCATATAAGTTTCCTGAGAATAGAAGAATAACATAGTATTTTTACCACTAACAAGTCTTATTGGTGTTATTCTCTAAATATGATTTTCTTCTGAATTTTTTATAGTGCCAAACTCATTGACATCTATCGTACACGCCACAATATTAGTGCATCTACTGGTTTGAGTGATCCAGCTGTTGCCACTGGTATATCTGACCTTGTCTATGAATCCCAACCACCAGCTGCTGAGCCTGATACACTTGATGATGACCTAGTAAATGCTTGGGCAGCAAACCTTGGTGATGATGGCTTATGGGGGAACAACGCACCAGCAATGAATAGGGTATAAGTTAGTTAATGTATTGCCTTTTATCTATTTTGCTTTCCTTCTCTTTAATTTGATTAGAAAATATTTTACTAATGCTTATGTGGTAGAGTGTGTGTGTGTATATAAAATAGGTTATAAAATTGTGAATTGCCAAGCTAATTTTTGAATTTTGAATCTTAATTTGTATCAATTAGTAAGATTCAATGACAATGAAAAATTACTTCAAATATATCATATAGATAATATATAGAGTTCAATGTAATCATTTTAAACTAGAAATAGATAAAACAACTTAATCATAAGTCTTATAAAACGAAATTATTAGTTATATCTGAGTTTGTGAAGCCTTTATTTTAGAAGAGTGGAAACAAAGCTTTTAATAACTTTTACAAATATTAAATTTTAGCAATCTAACCATTGGATGATGTTATCATTTGATGATTATGCATATCAAAGTTTAGATAATTTAAACATTCATAATAGTAAAAAAATATTTATATTTTAAATAACACGTTATACATTCAAATAAAGTGGTGCATTGAAGTATCAATAAGTTTTTAAATTATATGAAATTTTGTATACTTAATCTACTTCCTGAAAACTTTTAGTAGTATGGTTGGTTTGAGAAAATTTAACATTGTAAAATGTTATTAAAGGTGCCATCTTGTCAAGTTTGACACCTGCTGTCAATTGATCATGTCTTTTAACACACATTGCTAACCTCCTCACCTTCCTGTGGAGATTAACATGCTTTGCATTTTGTTTTGGACTAACAACTCGCATCTATTCTTGTTAAAATAACGTAATATAATGGACACTATTGTCTTTTTACTTTTTAAAATTTAAATATTTAAATATTTTCAGTTATTTGAACCACACTTTCCTTACGTTGATGTTCCCATGTGCTGCCTAAGAAAAATTACTACTTCTGATATTTACATTTGAAAATTAGAAACTCGTCTATTACTAGACTCTTCAATTTCTTATTTGTAAAGAGGCATGCCAGACTAGCAAACTGCAAGTTGTTGAATGGTGACTATCAACCAGGCAGCCAGCATTTACACTTGGTGATATAAGAGATACAAATTGCAGTTGAAAATTCGTGCTTTTCATGTAACAGAATTCATATTTTGGAACACTGGGGTGGGTGAGAAAAATAATGAGAGATTGTTATGTGAGTAATTTAAAAAGCCAAAGCATTAAGAATTCAGAAAGACATTTTACCCATTTTGTTCAATTTTTTTAACAGAAAATGATAGATTTATAGTCCACATCAAAATGTGGATGATGCTAACTTCCACATGAATGTGTGGAGGTTAGCAATATGTGTGTGTTTGTGTGCAAAATTTAAAGCTAATATTCTTTGTGATTTGAAACTAAGTTGACTTTAAATTGAAATGTTTTTTTTTTTCTTTTTGGATTTAGGTAAATGAATTTCTGGCAGGTGCTGGAACAGATGCCCCAGAAGTTGATGAAGAGAATATGATCTCTAGGCCTTCAGTTAGCTATGATGATATGTGGGCAAAAACACTTCTAGAATCGTCTGAGCTAGAGGTAATGATTAAGCCAGATCCCTTTTACATATGATGCATTGGGTATTAAAATTTATGGTTTGTATCACTTAAATTCATTCCTTTAAATAACAGGAAGATGATGCAAAGTCATTGGGATCATCATCTCCAGATTCAACAGGATCAGTTGAAACTTCGATATCATCCCACTTTGGAGGAATGAGCTACCCTTCGCTGTTTAGTTCCCGGCCACAAACTACGGTACCAAATATTATGATTAAGAATCAATTTGTTTTGCAACATGTACCACACTTCTAATTTGATGCTATTTCTGAACCTTTTATATTTGATATTTTATGCATACTTTTATAAGCCACGAGAGGACTGATATAGTGCATAGCATTCTAATTTAATGTGGGGATTGAATGGTCAAGTCTTGGTATTGGTGTTAGTTAGAAACATAACTTACAATTACATTTCCCCTGGATTAGAGATTTCAAAGTTCCCTAAATTTTCTGAAATCAGATTACAGGTACAAAGGGAAGTGTATTTTTTTTAATATGTAAACCATGGAGAATTGGATTCCACCATCAAGATAATGGGATCAATGTGTGTAGGCAATTGGCCTTTAGACCTCATTTATCTGTCTCTAGGGACTAGTATAATTCTCATCTTTCTGTAGTATTCTAGTACCTTAGGCTGAAGCTTACTAAGCTTCAAACTTATTACAAACAAACCCTTAGATAAAAGTTGAAAAAAGAAGAAATATAGTGGGCTCCATCAGACATGCATGGCATACAACTCAAAGACGGACTAGAGATGCTGGAGATGTCTGGAATGATCATGATCATTAGCCTGTTGGAAATTTAATGGTAAGCAATCAAACTTAGCAAGTCCCAAACTTCTCTAAACAACATTTCGAAGCTTCAAACAGCAAAATGTTTTAGGAGATCCAAAAAAATGAAATTGAAACCAAGCCTGTTGGCAAGGAGAGTGACTTTGGGTCACCAAACAAGTCCACAAGCAGTAAATAGATGCAAGCACGAGATCAATGCACAAAATCAACGCCAAAAGATTAAACTGAAGGGAGTGAAAGGAATACTCAGAATACATAATAGAGGGACATGGATGGAAGAAATTATGGGATTTTGAATTATCTTAATTTACTGTGCATCATTCTCCCCCACCAAGATATTTTGTAAATATTCTAACAATATTTTTGCATCAATGAGTTCTTAATTTAATCACCTTACCTTGAATGTTGCAATATAATCACATTGATTCACTTTTTTTTATGTCATAACTCTGTTATTGTCAACTTCTTTTGTATTTGAAATTACTTATGGAAATCTAAATTATCCATGACAGGATAAGGCACCAGCAAGCCGAGGCTTTACGTATGAAGGTTATGGTTCTCCAGTAAGATCCCTTTGCCTGCTTTAGTTTTATTTTATTATTCTTATCTAGTTTTGATATTAAATCTCTTTAAAATCTTTTCAGATAAGAGAAGAGCCTCCGTCATACTCATCCTCTGTCATACAAAGACACGAGTCATTTGAGAACCCCCTAGCAGGGAATGGATCACATAGTTTTGGGTCTCAAGATGATGAGCAAGTTTCATCTGCAAATCCTCAACATGGAAGTGCACTTTATGACTTCACAGCAGGAGGAGACGATGAAGTAAGTTGATTTAAAATTTTAACAGTAGATGAAAAAACCATCATACCTGCCATTTAATTGGAAAATTTAGGAATAGGTTAGGTCGGCGGTCTAAACAATCCAACAAATTGAATAAAAAATAGTGCAAAACTAGTTGAACCAGTGCCTGGAAACCCATTTTGAACCTTTTTAAATTTTCACTTCTTATTTTTTTTTTCTTAAATTTTTTATTTATTAAAAAGGCTTTTTGAGACAAAACCATCGTGACTTGAAAACAAAGACAACACAAAGCTTAAAGAAAATGGTATAGTTATGTTATAAATTAGAAATC
Organism: Glycine max; assembly: GCF_000004515.6. Lineage (NCBI taxonomy): Eukaryota > Viridiplantae > Streptophyta > Magnoliopsida > Fabales > Fabaceae > Glycine > Glycine max. The sequence goes on from NC_038241.2 coordinate 40,038,568, forward strand.
AACTTATAGCATGGGTAATAGAGACCGAAGATCTCATATGGTGGCGTGAATTTGAACCGCGGCTGTACAATGCAATGCTTGCATGTGTGTCCACGGATCTTGACCTGAAAAACAAAAATACACAAAATCAACTTATTATTGTTGATTTTTTTTCTTTCAAGCCTATATATGGTCGGTTTATGTTAGTCTAAAATTTACACGATTTAAATTTATTTCAGCTCAATATATTATATAATATTAAAATATATATTTAATTATCACCTATAATATTAAAATATATATTTAATTATCACCAATTCAACTACAGTTACACACTCACACTGATGAACTATAAACCTTTACCTATTCAATAACTAGTCTGGTTTTTGAAAACGTTGATTTTAACTTTGATGGATTTACTTTTTAAGGTCTCACATGTTGATGCATATTCGATATTTCTTTGGACTTGGCCTTTCGGCCTGTTGTGTTCACTTTGTAGATGTATTATAATATTATTTAGAGGTAGGCTTGGATATTTTAGATGCAAGCATGTATATAATTTCATTGTTTTTCCTGGCAGTTGAGTTTAACCGCAGGAGAAGAAGTTGAGATTGAGTACGAAGTAGATGGCTGGTTTTATGTAAGTCTTTGATGAGATAACAATTTGTATCTTGTCTGAAGTAGAGATTTAACTAGAATTTACATGGATTCCTTATATTTTTTAATCATACATAGGAGAATCAGTTGTTGATCGCATACTTTGCCGTGCAGGTTAAGAAGAAACGCCCTGGTAGGGATGGCAAGATGGCTGGACTGGTTCCTGTATTATATGTTACTCAATCTTGAATCATGTACGTAATCTGTTGTAACTTCCGATTCATGCAAATGGCCTTTTTGCTTTATTTTATCCAGTGTTGCTTTCATTCAAAGTTTCCATGTCCCCTTGTAGCATGCCATTCCGGTTGTTCTCCTTCTATCCTGCTTCCCTAATTCATCTAGTTGTATGCTATCAAAGTATCATTTTCCATGCTAATTGCTTGTGAGTGTCTAGTCATTCATCATAATAGGGCTTTCAATCTATTATATTTTTATTTTACATACAGCTACTGGTGTACGAGTGTTTGTTCTTATACAGGGAATTCAATATATCAAGTGAAAGTTTCACGTTTTTGAAGCCAGCATTTATCATTGTCTTTAGAAATCTATTCAATACTTACTAACAAACCCCGATAATCTCTTGACGTCCAGGTCTTCCTAACATCCCTTGCTTCATTCACAATTTTCTTTTCCGGTGAACATGCTAACTTTTATTGGTTCAAAATGTGATTAATTACAAGCGTCTTAACTTTGGAGAAATATGAGATCATGGGGCATACATTATGGAATCAGGCGAGAAACCACATCAAAACGATGACAAAAATAATCATGGAGCATAAAAATATGGAGTAAGACGAAAAATCACATCAAAGCGATGACAACAATATGATCGCAAGTAATTTCTAATAAAATGGCAGAGTATTTTGTCGATAATTAAACACAGTTATGAAAATACAAGATTAAATGTGACTTTTGGTCTTTTGTATTTTAATGTTTTTTTCTCTTGGTATATTAAGTTCTAAAAAATTTATTTTAATTTTTTATATTTTTAAAAGTTTTATTTTGATTATTTTTTATTTTTCGTTAAAAACATTAATATTTCGTTAGCTTTTAAAAATTTTGAAATTAATTTAAAAGTGTGACAGCTAAAAAATATTATGACGCGCCTTTTAAAAATAAATTACATAATTTATCATCCAAACAAATACTAACTAATTGAACAACAAAAATAAGTTTTTTATATAATTTGTTTTTGAAATTTAATCATATGATATTTAAAAAAAATTGAAGAAAAATAAAATTATCTTAGAAGTTCTGCTCATAAGAAAATATTAACTTTAGTGGCTTGCTGGCAGACAGCCAAAAACAATAGGGTCTGAGTCCTCCTTAAACATTTAGGAAGAAGTAATGATAATATATACATTACAACTACTCTATTAATATATTGTATCATTAATTTCTTTATATTTCTTTCCTTTTATTAAATCAAACAATCTATTACAGTTATATTTCTCTCTCTAGATATCAACAAATAGCATAGGATCGACGTTCACGAACCATTTTCCTTTAGGATGTACTCAGCATTGACAAAGTGTTGTTAATTAGAAAGGGACCAGTCCAAATGAATGAAGGTTTTGGGAGAAAAGAAAGAACCCTACCCTCTACGTTGCATTGCCGTCGAGATTCCTTAATAGCTGCATGCGCGGTGGGATGCCCAACTTCTGATTTCAAAACTGACAAGTTGCCGCCATCCGCAATAATTTGGTCCCGTCTTTGTCATGTAGCCTAACACGACTCCTTAAGGGGTGAATAATTGTAATCATTTTTTTTATTTTTTCTTGATTTTCTATTTTATGACTTATTATATTTATTATTTTCTTTTTTTCTTCTTTCTCTTATTTTTTTTACCTTTTTCATTTAATGACTTTCTTCAAATTTATAAGTGAAACTCATTTAAATTAATATTTTCTTTTTTATATAAATTTTAGTCAATCATAAACAAAATATTAAAAAAAGAATGAGGTTAGCATTTCACAATTTATTTGTTATTTTAAAGGTTACAAATAATTATTGTAGTTGCAATTAAATGACTTTATTAAAAAAAATTGTGTATAATAATAATAATCATAATCAAACTTAATTAAGTCTTTATGCATTCAACCCAATCCCCTCGTCACAATAGGCTGATTCTAGTAGTTACTTTATTAACTTTTTTTTTTTATCTTATATAGTGAATAAGATAGATATATTAATTATTTTTTCACTATATTTTTTAATTTATTTTAATACTATTAACTAATTTTTTTATTTTTTAATTAACGAACATAACAAAAAAAATATCAATAACACATAAATTTAATACAAAATTACATGCAACGTAACTAAAAAATTATATCATAATTTTATCCAATTTTTTATGTTTTTTTAAAAAAAAATAAAAAACAAAATTATAAAATTTAATTTAATAAATAAATAATTTTAAAACTAATTAAAAAAAATTATATAATATAATATTTATATTTTATAATATTTTAAATTAAAAATAAAACAAAAAGAAAATAGAGTGTATTCACATTCATTTGAATTTACAATCATCAAATCTCTTTGATCATATTCATGTGGTGTGAATCAAAACAAGTCAAAAATAATATAGATTAGAAATTAAATTACAAAATCATATATACATTAAAAGGAAAACGAGAAAAAAAAGTATATTCACGAAAAAAACCACTGAGTATCGCTCGCATCTGAGTAAAACAAGAATGACAAGAATAAGACATTCATTCAACGTTTCGTTGGTACATGTCAGTTAGTCACAGCTCACAAGAAAAAAAAATGGCATCTGCCTACATGATGTGAGGGGTGTCCAATTGACTAATTTCGACAGCCCCACCTCATTGTCACATTTCATTGTGTGTTTTTTTTTTTCTCCATATAATTCAGTTTTTGTAGTCTAAACTAGATAGAGAGATAATCTTGAGTGGAAATATCATGACAAAAAATTATTTTTTCAAATATTTAATATAATTATATATTCAGATTTTAATTTTTTTTTTATTAAGCTGAAACAATATTAGGTTAATTGATTCACATACTCAACATATTTTATTTGAACATAACATAAGAAGTATTAATAAAAAATAAGTAAGACTTTTTTACTTTTTGAATTAAAAATAAAATAAAAATTTATTTATTGTTGTTTAGTTTGAAAAAAAAAAGAGGTTAACAATAATTATATCCTTTAATATAACAATAGATAAATAAATATAATTTCCATCAAATTTTATAAACTTAATGTATGTAGAATTTTTTGACATTTGATGTCAATTAATCTCATCTCAAATTTATTTAATAGGTTTCGTAGTTTAAATTACTAGAATATTAATGAAATAGAATGATATTTGATGGAATAAATCATAATCTTCACATTTAAATTAAAAAATAAAATAAAATGAGAAATCAAATTTTAAAATGAAGGAATGTATTTTTAATGAAATACTAAAAAAATGTGTATGGACAACATAACATAGATATGTTCTTATAAAATAATGGATCATTTTAGGGTTTAGGGTTAAGTCCTAAGCCTAGTAGCATCACTCAACAATCATTCTGAAGCTCATTTTGGAGGTGTTAATTGTACTTTAATCTATCCACTATATATAGTGGGTATTTCATAAAAACCCACCAGACGTCTTTCTCATAATATATATTCAAGCACGATCTCGATGAGTATTATCAAATTTCACTTTCAAGAATTATATATCTTAAATAATAAACGAGTGAAACGTCTCTGCAATAATTCAATAGTTAACTACCTGTTACTGTTAGTATCATAATTAAAAGTGGTCTTGATCCGCCACCTTATCATGCCTAACCGTTAGTTACCATGTCTAAGTCCAAACGGTGTACGTGGGGTTGGAATGAGGCCAAACATGAAGTAGTACTCCAACAAACCAAACACTCTAGGTGGGACGAAAATTCTGCAATTTTAGTAGCTAGAGGCAATGTTAAAATTAGAAATAAATGATTGTCCTTGATCCTGTAAATGATGGCCAGCTAGTTCAGTTTGAATGTTCCTATTTGAGACACAAATATATTTGGTGATCGACTTAGACGAGTAAGATGACGATAATAAATCCTTAATTCAAGATTCCTTGGATCAAAAGTAAAAAAGTTGAGTATCATATAATTAAAGAGAAGACTTATAAACTTAAATCTTAAGGTTTAGGATTAAAATGTAGTGTTAACTTCATAAGACGTGTGTGATTATTAATATCTATTTACTATAATGCATTCAGTATCCAGAAAGCCATTATTTCTGCTCGTGGAGGTATTCTGCTAGAATTAGTTATTAAATGTTTCACCTTAATTGACATACAACAAGCTATCCTTGAAATGAACTCTTTGGTTGATGTCCAAATCATACAAACCGGACAGTTTCGTTGGATTTCAGTATTTGGCTCCTTTGGTTAGGAAGCGTTTGCTTGTGTGAAAAGAAGGAGAGAAAATTTTTAAATTTTGATATGAATTTTATTTTTTTCTGTTTTATCAAATGGTACCTTAGGGATATTAATTGATGCTCTACTTTCCTTGTCCATACTCTTTGCCAAGTCAACCACTGTGCGGATTACTTGACTAAAATGAGTCACGGTGCTACTGCCCAGTTAACGTTTTATTTCATCATTTTCTCCCATGTTTGATTTGTTAATTGGTTTCAGCTGATGCTATAGGCTGTTCTTTTATGTGTTTGATGGTGCTGTAATTTTGTCTTTCTTTTCCCTTGATGATGATAATAATAAAAACTCCATTATGGTGTGATGGATTCGGTATCCAGGAGGAGGTATTTAATTAATATCATGCTCTGGATACAAATACTTGGTTTAATTTAATTAACTATGTCCATCCATAGACGTGTTTGGTGATCTCTTTCTTTTGCACATAAAAAACTTGATAAAGCAAATATAAATTAAATAAAAAAAACATCACAGTGCTTGCCCTGACAGGATCCGACCCAGGGAGGGAAATAAGTTAAGCAATGCGTTTCCTTTTTTCAATTATGCATGTGGTGAGTCTTTTTTTTTCTTCAAATATTCCGTACATTATTTTTTCTTTTATAAGATTAAGTTTTTCTTTTATTTCATTTTATAATTTTTAATTTATAAGAATGTTTTGTTTTCCAGAAATTTATAAGAATGGTTATCAATAGAAAGAATTAGAATATATCATTGGGAGGTTGAGTGATTAATGTGTACATTTACATATTTATGTAACAGTAAAAATAATCATTGTTCATTTTACTAGCTTATAAATTATTGTACAAATTGTGGTCCCCTAATTCCTTTTTAATTATAGTTCCGTCCGTGTCCGAGACTGGCTGTAAATGTAATGTTAGCGTGTCTCGGCCAGTTTAAAAGCAAACTTTTTTGTTAGCTGAACACACCACTATTAGTTGCCCACTTTTCTTTTTCTTTGCAGCTTTTCAACTTCGTGTTTTGGAGAACGAGTTGACCACAATTTTCTTCTGACACCGTTTACGGAGAAAATTTTGCATGAGTTTAACGCACTTAAGTTTAGTATATTAATGCATCACTACAGAGTGCAGACATCAGTACGACTTTATTGAATAAATACTTTTTTAATATACTGCTACGTATACGTATCAATGCCAGATTACAATTATAACGTTTTAATTTTTAAAAGAATTTCTTTATTAAAGTTAAGCGCACTGGATTAAATAAGAATTTTATATTGACTAAATAAATTATGTATTTGGTTTAACTTAATTTAAAATTTAAATTATTAAGTTTTGTTTATTTTCATTTAACAATTTGGTCTCCATATCATTTGTTAATGCCTATCATCATGGAACAAAACAATCGGGTGAATACTATCACATGTTAATAATTTTTGCATAATTACTATAAAATAGTTTTTTTTTATAAAATATTGTTATATCAAATACTGTAAAATTGATATATAATGTATTTTAATACTATTTTATACTGAACCAAAATCAATTAAGGTTTTACTTATTTCCTTGTATATGTAGATGCTGACATTGGTAAAGTAAAGGAAGAGTATCATGTACTTATTTGTTTTAGTTTAGATGCCAATCTAACCACGGGCAATGCTGTTATATATGTATTTATATATTGGAGGTATGGCTTTTACAAACCAGCAATGCTCTTTCTACACTACTATTTAGGTCGTTGTTTGCATGAAACTGCTTGCGCTGGATTAAAAATGTGAACCATATGGTACAACGGGAAATGGAGTACCCACATGCATGTGATTTTTTTTAACATCTTTACATCTCTGTATTAATGAATGGTTTCAAGATATAAACCCTGTAATTGTGTAGTCAAGTCAAGATTTGTTAGCTTTCTTTTTTCCTTGGTCTTGTTTATTGCAGCCAGAAACATGGGTAATTTTTTTTGCTTTCAACTAACGCCAAAAATGAAAAATGTACCCTTCAGGTGAATCGAGAAAATAACGGAAAAATAAGAAATGTATATTCCATTTATCGTGGTTCGTTTCAGGAGGAGTAGTGTACATTTTTCATTTTTTTCCATTAGGTGATGAAAAAAATTGAGATGTGTAAAATTTATTTTAACAAATATAGTTTTGGTTATATTTAATGTAAGATGTCAAAAAATTATTAATTTTTGAAATTTAAAATATCGACTATGTTGAGTGAAAATTGAATAAGATTCATTAGAAATTCCTTCATAAGTAAAGTTGGTTCACATTCAAGTAAACGTGTAAATTTAAATATATGAGAAATTGAATAGAACATTTCAAGACATACATAGAAAGTTGTGGAACACTTTTCAAGGGTTTGAAATTGATTCCTTTAATCTTAAACTTGCACGCTCTACTTAAGAAATTGAATATTTGAGTTGCAAGGAATTTTATGAATGTAACTCATTTATTGACATCTATCACTCACTCTTGAAAGGAAGTCACACCCCTCTTCTATAAATAGGGAGACTTGTGAAGAGTTAGAGCATCCCATCTCATCCCATCCAAAGAGAAACAAAATAAGATTGATAGTAAGAAAGAGAGTTCTAGTTTCCATCACACTTGGTGGGAGTTAAGAAAAATTATAAATCATCCTTGTTGGATGAGGTTAAGAGATATTCTCTTGTATTGAGAGAGTCATTGTAATTCTACTTTTAATAGTGGAGATATTTACTAGCTTGTTCTCGTGGTTTTTACCTTTCAAATTGAAAGGGTTTTTCACGTTAAAAATTCTTGGTGTCATTCTTCTACTCTATTATTGATTTTCCGTTTCCGCTAAGTGCCTATTTTGAGTCTACAGATAGGGAAATAGTGTTTGTATTTCCCAACAATGGTATTAGAGTCTGGTTTGGTTCAAGGGGAGCTATTATCCTGTGTGATTCAAGATGGAGGGAGTTGTCACTCATTATGGGGATATGTTCAAGCTAACGGCAGAAAATTATTCTTATTGGAAGTCGATGATGGAAGACCATATGTACTGCAATGATTTACACGTGTCAATCACTCATGAGAATAAGTCAGAGGGGAAGAAGGACAACGAATGTGAGCTCCTTAATCGGAAGGTTGTAGCTATGATTCGTAAGTATATTGACCAAAGCTTGTTCGAGCATGTATCAACTTATACCAATGTGTATGAGTTATGGACAAAGCTTGAATCTTTGATTCTAAAGAAGACACCGGGGAATAAAGCTCATCTTGTCAGACGCTTGGTCAAGCTGGAGTATATGGACGGTCAGAACATGATTGAATATCTAAACACCTTCAAAGGTATTTTTAATCAATTGAAAAAAGTAGATATGAATATAGATGATGAATTATAAACTCTTTTACTCTTCAGTTCTCTGCTTGAGAGTTGAGACACATTGGTTGTCACTCTCAGCAACTCTGCACCAGATGGAAAGGTTAACATGGATAATGTCACAAATAGTTTTCTAAATGAAGAGTCCAGACGAAATAAGAGAGGCTTGAGTAGTCACTCCGAAGCAAATGTTGTTGAAAATAAAGGGAGGAGCGAGCACCATGGTAAAGAAGGCCATGGGAAATCACGAGGAAGATCCAAGTCTCGTCCCAAAGGCTTGAGTTGCTACTACTGCAAAGTTGGGCCATAAGAAGTTTAACTGCAGATTCTTGAAGAGAGATCAGAAGGCTGGAACTGTCCATGCTAATCAAATTGACCCAAAGAAAAAGAATGAAGGTGGAACCACTACTGCTGTGGCATCAGACGATGAGAATGTTTTTCTTATCAGTAATGAAAATTATTTAAATATTGCATCTAATGATTGTATATGGATAATCGACTCTGAAGCATCCTTCCGTGTTACTCCTCATGAAGGATTTTTCTCGTCATGTCAAAAAGGGGATTTTGGTATGATGAAGATGGGCAACCATGTTACAAGCAAGATTGTTGGCATAGGGGAGGTGACTTTGATGACTGAAAATGGAAGCAAGCTTGTGTTGAACGAAGTAAGACATGTGCCTGAGATATGTTTAAACCTTATCTCAACAGGAAAGCTAGATGAAGCTGGGATGACAAACCAATTCGGTGCCGACAGATAGAAGCCTAGTAGAGGAAGCATGGTTGTTGCTCGAGGTAAGAAGGAAGACTTCTTGTACATCATGTAAGGAAAGATATGCAAAGGGGAGGCAACTATTACTCAAGATACAACCAAAGAATTGTGGCATAAGAAATTGGGTCACACAAGTGAGAACAACCACTTAAATCCTGCGAAGATCGTCTTGCAAGTAAACAACACAAAATGTCTTTCCAAAGATCGGATGAGATCATAAGGATAAAACAAATCCTGGATCTTATCCACTCAGATGCTTGCTCAACGTCTGAAAAGTCCCTTAGTAGTGCCCAATACTTTGTTACCTTCATTGATGATCACTCAAGAAAGTCATGGGTGTATCCATTGAAAATGAAAGATCAAGTTCTTCAAACTTTCAAGGAGTTTCATGCCTCAGTAGAACGGGAGACTGGAAGAAAGCTAAAATGCTTTAGATTAGACAATGGTGGAGAGTACAAAGGCTCATTTGAGGCATACTGCAAGGCTCATGGGATACAACATGAGAAGGTACCTCCCAAAACTCTTCAATTGAATGAATTAGCTGAAAGGATGAATAACAATTGCAGAGAATGTCAGATGTATGTTTTCACATTCAAAACTCCTAAAGACATTTTGGGATGAAACAGTGAAGACTGCAGTTGATTTAATCAATTTGTCTCCTTCAAGACCTTTAAATGGAGAGATACCAGAGAAGTTCGGTCTAGAAACAAAGCATCCTATGATCACTTGAGAGTCTTTGGGTGCAAGGCTTTTGTCCAAACTCCGAAAGATGATGGAAATAGTGCTTGTATTTCCCAATAAGATCATATGATGGCCCCAAATTTTATAACAATTTCTCGTGCACACGTATGCATATGAAGAGAGTTAGGACTGAGTTATGAGAGATCATTAATGGAATTATACTCTAAGAATGAAATGTGAAACTTCAATGTAGTTTTTTGTGTGGCTTCTTTTCCTTTTCATTCTTATGCTAAATTGTTATGTTCGTTTTTCTCTAATTGTAGTGACGGGATCTCTGTTATGAATTTTTTAATTGTTCAATTGAATTTTAGTTACATAATTTGTGCTTTCACACAGGTTTCATTGTGCTCATCTTTATGCTTGTTTGAAAATGAGTCATGCATATAAATATTTGTTTAAAAATAGATAATACTATTCTAAAAAACTAAATATTAAAACATTATAGGAAGAATCTAGCTACCTATACTTACAAACATGAGAATTAATATCCTTGTGCCGTGATATCAAGGGATTTTGTATGCTTATATTTTAAAATATAAAAAATAACGTGATACTAAATGAAATTAACTTTTAAAGTAAAATATTTTAAGTCACAGTAAAATTACACATGTTAAAATAAATGATGATACGATAAAAAAATAATAATCTTAGTTTTAAATGATTAATTTCAATAAAGTTTTATTGAGTAAATTATTTTTAACGCATTTTTATTTTTCTAAATTAATTCAAAGTATTTAAAATTACATCGATAGATAAAAAAATTACAATACTTAGAATTTGATTCCTTTATCCCTCCGGGCTCCGGTGATGCAGTCCTGGTACTCACAACCCACTGGTTCTAGCTCAATTAGAATTTGATTCTTCTCTGCCGTAGTTTTTTCTTTTTCTTTCCTTACATTTCCAAAAAAAAGGTCTCCAAGATACATAAGAGACGTGTTACACATGGCAAGGTCAATAATTATATAAAACAAAATATTCATAACTAAAAAATATTTTTTTTTAAAAGAAAGTCACAAAGTAATAATATCTTTTTCTATACGTACTTGCTATATCTGAATATAAAAATATATGATTTCAAATATTTTCTTAAAAACTTATTTTTCCAATATCTTCTTTAAATTAAATAAATTTTCCTTGGCACTTTTTTATTCAGTTTGTCTGTGTTGGAATCCCGTACGTGAAGCATGCACCGTGTGGAATTGGAATTGAAATTGAAATTGCATGTGCTGTACGGCAGTGGAAGAAAACATATCATGTGTGGAATTAAAGCATAAACTTTAGGTATGGTTTATATATTAAAGATTAATTAATTAATTTAAATATTTTTAATTGAAAGGACCCCAGGCTTTATATATTAATTAGGATTTTATCGGAAAACCAAAATCCTAATTACGAAAGTTAAAAAACTATGCGAGAAAATCAATTTAATAATTTACCTGCTTATTTTTCCCAGTAAGTGTTCATGGGAAAAATTAATCAAAAGGAACCTTATTAATTACTTTTGCTTTAATGATAATAAACCTTTTGATTAATTTTTGCAGGATGACTTTCATTAGATAGGCTACAAACGCATGAACATACGTAATTGAAGACGTGGACGCAATAATGAATTAATTTTATAAAGCTAACTAGCTAATAAGTAACTATCAGTTACAGATAGATATTGATTACTAAAACTTGTGCCGTTGACATAGAAGGCAATCCAGCTGTAAATTAATGGAGTAGTGTTTTTCTTGGACCAAAAATTAATGGAGTAGTTTATTTCTTGTATAGTTAAATATATTGATATTCCTCATCTTCATATAATGAATACGAGTAGAAAATAACGCAAATCATTCATTGTCGTTGTAAATCATTCAAGAGCCCGCCCTTCGAAAATGAATACATGCATTACTATATAACGAGGGTTGAGGGTTTTTTTTTTTTTTTTTTCTAGCCACATATATTCTTTATTCTTTGGAGACAATTTTGTTAGGTTAACTAGAACTATTATAGACAATAAATTAAGTTCTTTCTTTAAATATTTAATATAATTATATATTTAGGTCAAAATCAAAATCTATAATTAAGTTAAAATAATCACATACTAATCTCGTGATAAGTGAATTAGTTTATATAAGTAATTAGTCTCTAACAATACCAAGAATGAAGGTTTTAATTTCTACATTTAAAATCACCTTGTATCTTAAACATATCATATCAAAAGGATAATAACAATATGAAATTAACCCAAAAAAATGTATATGTTATAATATATAGGCTTTTTTTCTTTTTAGGGTTTTGGTGCATTAATCCATAATGTGGCTCATAACTGTAATTTGTGTGAAAGGTTTTAGTGAGATGTATTATATACAATATTTAATAAAGTGTTGTAAATACATATTAGTCATATTTATTTATGTTTGTCGGTGACTTTTAGTAACATTATTTTGTCTAACACTTAATAAAAATATTACTAAAAGTCTTTGATCATATTAAAAAATATTGTCAAATTATAAATAAATATTATAATATGTTTTGCGATATTTTATCAAATATTGTATATAATTCATGTTATTAAAGTCTAAAAATATCATAAAAAGACTTTGACAGACTATATGTAATATTTGATAAATATTATAAAAGCATATTAATATCATTTATTCATAATTTTACAATACTTTTCAAATCTCGTCAACAAAATTTAATAATATTTTTATTAAGTGTAGATTAAAAACAATGCTACTAAAGATCATATTTTGTAATAGAGATATTGTCAAAAGCTTTTAGTTGAGTTAAGTCAAAAAATATTGTTGAAGATAACATTTATGGTAGTAAGATGTATAAAAGTATTGAGATTCATAATCTTATCCACAATTGATGGAACAGACTGGCTTACTTGCAAAGGATATGCGAGCTGGATATGAATTTGCAACTTCCGCCATCGTATCTTTTATGTTGCTGCTATCGTGTTATGATACCGATACACCTTACCGGGACGTTTTTATTGACAGTACGTGGCGTAATGGCGTTTCGGATATTGGTTTCTCATCAAGGGCATGTGTTATATATGTTTTGTATCTACAGTTAGAATAACACTAGCTAGTTTGATAGTGATTTAATGGTTTCTGCACGGTTTTTTTTTTTTTTTTACCAAGGGCACCTGTTATATGTTTTGTATTCGCTATGATATCACTACTTTGACACGATCGGGTGGGCGAAAAGCATAAAAGCAAAGGGAGTGGGAAGACTTATCTGGAGGTGTACTTAATGTCCTGATTATATTATTAGGACTCATCCTATTGTGCTGGAGGTGCAAACCAATACCCCTCTGTAATTTCAGATGTCCCAAAGGAAAAAAATTAAAATATATGGACACCCAATGCTTATTGACACTAGAGAGAGATAAAGAGAAAAATATCTATATGATAGACAATGTAATATAATATGATAGGAAAAGAGAAAGGAGTATCTGATGTAATGGGGTGTTCAAATATCACTTTTCTATCCCAAATTAATTTACCAACTTGGAATGTTTCGTGCTGAGTTTGGTTGCCATATATACAGGTTTTTGAGATATATAGAGTAGTATGCTTTTTTCAACAATATCATATCGAGATGACATGAGCTAGCTAGCTAGCTAGTTTGATAATTAATATATTATAGCTAGTTCCAATATTCTATATTTTGTAACTTGGTTATTAACCCAACCTGTGTGCGTGACGCTAGTAAGGATGCCTTCTCTTATTGTTGTTGTTGTTTGCAACGATTTGGGCCCTATGGACACATAGAAACGATATTATTTTCAGTGGGGCAGCCATGAATTTTGACATGGTATGGGATTTGATTGTGTTGAAATCCTGCATGGTCTTGGTTATCATGCAAGGTGAAAAACTTCTCTTATCCTCTACACGTTTGGTTAAATTTACCTTTGGAATGCCTAATAGGGGGGTAACAGAACTTTGTTGTTTTGGGATTCCGTAGAAGAAGGATTGTGTAAGTGATCAAAATGTTTGTTTTTGGAAGCATGGCTTGCTACAACCTGGTTGAATGGTTTTTGGGAAGTCTCAGGTGTGTAGATGATCCACCTTGGTTGGGAGAGTTATATTAGCCTTTGGTTGGGAGAGTTATATTCTTAAGCCTTAGTATATCTGACTATCTGAGATACTATAGGTGCGGCTGGTCTTTGTATCTTAGTTTAGATTTTATGTTTTATCTTGAGCTGAGTTATGTTGGGAAAGTGGCTTTGCTATCAAGTGCTTTCTCTTCGGGTAATTAACTTAGTTTCAAATGCTGTGTATTGTTGTAGTATCACTGGTACCTTTTTAATAATGAAAGTTTTTATGTGGCTGATAAAAAAAATTATTGATGTTGTAAGCTAATGCTTATATTAATGGTCAATGTCTTTGGCTACGTACTAATTAATAATCCTCCCACACGCATATATATGTAATGCGATTCAATTTGTGACTAACTCAATTCCGCTCTTGTGTGCTTCATTCCGACATTCGTGTCAAACACAGAATAACGCGGAACTGGAAGGTTCACATTATAGTTATACATATAGGGCAATAGACATTGGGCCACGATTAATATTGGTTTGCACACACGTAAATGGTTTTAAATACTAGTATATATAAAAGGAAAACATACGAGGGAACATATAGTTTGAAAATCGATCTTTCTTAAAACACAAGTTACATAAACTTTACATACACGATGAACTAATTTTTTTTATAAAAAATATATACTTGCTTTTCATTATTAAAAAAAATTGTGGTTGTTTAATTTTGTCGCGTTTTCTTCTTTTCTACCCTTTGCTTCAGAAAAAAAAGATATGCAATACAGGCCTTCTTCTTTTTTATTTGTTTATTATTAATAATAATCTTATTCAATCTATTCATCTTGTCCTGGCGTACCTTGTGCTGCACGAGTGGTTCGCAAAGGTATGCAATATTATTTGTTCTAATAATAATACAACCAGTGGCTCGCACAAGAGGAATTGTGCTGCGCGCGAGTTGAATTAATTAGAATTAAATTAATCCGTGTTAACGAGGTAAAGAAAATTAAAATGCGTGGTTGGCATGGATTAGCCATGACTTCGTCTGCGAAGGAAGATTCGAAGTTTAATAATATGATGGTATTGACTTACTTCTTTTATTAATTGTTATTGTCGAATAGTAGTCAGAAAATATCCTTCTTGCTGAGAGGTTTCTTGTTCTTATTTGTCTTCCTATGTCTAGAACTAATGAGATATGTGCGAATTGAAAGAAATATCTATAAAAGACATTCTAATGTCCAAATAAAGTTTCAATTTTTAACAATAAATAGGATAATAAATACGTAGAATAAATTATGATCTTAAAAAAATTGAGTGTTTAGTAAATGTTTTAAAAAAAATTTAATCACTAAAATTGAGTGTTTAGAAACTAAAACGTATTTTTTTCAAATTAGTTTGAGAGACTAAAACTATCTTTTTAAATTTGAGGAGCAAAATCGGATTAAACTCAAATTTAAGGAACTAAAGTATAAATAAGCTAAAATAAAAATCTCAATTTGATAAATTTTAATTGTTTTTTCAGCTATATTTACTTTGGTCAAGGTTATGTTAGAGAAAATAACTTATAAAAACAAAACAAAAGAAAAAACGTTGTCGATATCGTAGATCTACTATACTATGGAAAAAGAGAGGGAGTAAGCATAGAATAAAATGAACGAAGAGCACTTGTGCAGTAGTAAAAGCATATTTTCAGACCATGATCTTGAACTTTATTTTATTTTTTTGATAAAGGCATGTGATCTTCAATTTTGATACTGCAGCAGAACTATGATTCTTCGCACGAGTGCAGATCCATTGAATCAGTAACTTACGCGGCAATGTTTGCTTTTTGCCTCATTCTGCAGAAGATTTTTCCTTGTGCTGTAATTTCAACCTTAGCGAAGACTACATGTCTATCTGAATGTATTGATAAAACAGTTTTCTCCATATATATGCATCTTTCTCCATGCAGCACATGCATTTGCATAAAACAAAACAAAAACTTTCTATGATTGTTTTTCAACTCATTAATTAGAATCTTAATTAATCCCTTTGAAATTAGGTACTCCATAACATTAATAATAGCATCATAATTAGGAGAGTTTCAAGAATAATTAGTTATATGTAGTCATGTGTTTTATCAGATTTAACTAGCTTTAACTTTAAAAGTAAAATTAAAAAGCAGTTGCAATTGTAATTAACGGTTAAGATACGTATATTAATCTTAAAAAGATTTCGGTGCAACTAAGCGAATTATCTTGACACAATGATATACAACTTGGACGCTAAATCAGTAATGTTAAGCTAAACATGCACATATAAACTCTTGTCTTATATATAATCATTACGTAGTCACAAATTGAAGTCTATCTCCCTGTTTACAGAAATAAAGTCAAAATTAATAGGATTAATTACTTTTTTAATTCTTAATTTTTTTTAAATTCAATTTTTAATTTAAAGAAAAGTTTGACCAGTCAAGATTCTTTAATTTTTTTCATTAAAGTTTTTAGTTTTTAAACTTTTAAAAAATTCGATTTATTCTATGAAATTTCATTAATTAAATAAAAATAATAGGTTTAAATTTTTATTTACATATTAGATATTAAAATTTGTAAAGGTTAGAGACTAAAAACTAAATTTTTAAAAAGTTGAAAGATTAAAAATTTAGTTAATCTAAATTAATATATAATAGCTGACAGTAGGTTGAAAATAAAGGGTGATACCACCAACTGCCAACGGCACCGGGTCTAATCTAATAGAATTGATTAGTCTTCATATCATAATAATTATGATTTGAATCTTTGCTATAAAAAATATCACTTTTTTTAATATATATATATATATATATATATATATAAAATATCACTTTTTTTTAATATATATATATATATATATGAGAAAATAAGTTATATATTACTCTATAAATTAGTTTTATACTATTATTTAATTATAAATAATCATATAATATATAATAATTTTTCTGTAAAAAATTATATTAAAAGTGTATAACTATTAAATTAATATTCCATATTTAATGTCTAATCCTATTTTAAATAAGATTATCTTAAAAAAATATTTGAAATATTAAAATAAATTAAGGGCGTGATTCCAATAATACACTGGTAATCCTATCTTCACGATGGAGCTGCTGGCTAACTGCTTTTATCTTTTTACTCATTTGTAAGCAAACACGTACGTGTAATTTAATATGCCTAGCTTGGGTTAAAGGTTTTTGTTATCGACAAAAAAAGTTATGTAAATAGGTAGCAGCAGTACCAATAGAGCTACAGCAGTTTGAATTACAAGTTTGTTGCAATAATATCAAAAGCATGTAGTTACAATTGTATGAAAAGATCAAAAGGCGTAGTAATGAAAAGCCTTCATTAAATGGGTGGGTTAAAGGTATTGGGACTCGAGACAAGTAGGAACTATAGGTTCTACTGAGAAGTTGGTAAGATAACCTCAAGCAGCAAATGACCTTAATTATCAATTGCACTTTGCCAAACGCGGATACTAGTCTCATATTTCTTGCAGCTAATGAATACACAAACAATAATTACGAAAAAACAGGAACTTATGATCGAGTGTCCGTTCCATCTCGGAAAAAAATAATATGTTATGATCGGAAATAAATTTTCTCTGATTTGAAAAAGTGTGAATAAAGACGGATATGTTATTCTTCTCCTCACTCTCATATCCACCCACCACATATGTTTTTTTTTATATTTATTAATAATGTAATTATATAAATATATATTATATAATTGTTAATTATAGAATTATTTTATATTTTATTTTTCATAATTATTAAAAATATAGAATAATTATTTTGATAGTTAAATAAATAATATTATAATTATAATACTAATTATAAAAATATATTTAACTAAAAATATAGTTTAATTCTTAAGTATGTTTATGTTATTTATTCTTTATTAAATTATATATATAGATATATTGAATTAAAATATAATTAATAATTAATTTATGATTTATTTAAAATATTTTTTTAATGTGAGATGTGTTTTCTTGAATCCGACGAAACCTGATGAAAATGAATTGAATTTCATTTTTTCAGCCTTTTATAAATTTGACTATATATATGACACACAGTAACTAATCAATAGTGTTGCCGCTTTGGAATTTTTTTCCATTCTTTAATTTGTTTTGTCCAGAATATTCCTCGCAACAAAAGATTAATTTCCTGAGATATATAGATTCTTTTAAGTGACTAATTAATATCTAATATAGTTATTCCATGGATTAATTAATGCAAAATTGTTTTTAAGTTAATTAATAATCTTAAATTATAGTCTTAGTGATACAACCAAGTACATCAAAGATTTAGAGAATACTTCGACACACATAATTAATGATTCTAGCCCCTCAAGTAAGATTACATAATTAAGTGAAAAATACTCGCGAGTCCCTACCAAAAAAAGCTCCTTAAAATACATAAATCTATCAAAAAGCTCACATCTTTTAATAAATAATTTTCTATATGAAAAAAGATTAAACTACTATTAATCATTTGATGTATCTGTTCACATTGCGCACCCCGTAACATTGTGCTTATAAATTGGCATGCCACTGCACCAGTACTGTGAGTTAAAAACATTATAAGAAGGCTCATTTATCACTAACAAAGCAAAGCTAATCAACAAACTGGGACTCACACGAAAAGCATGGACCATAATAACTTGTACCTCTCCCTCCTTCTCCTCTTCGTTTCTTTCGTGACCCTCTCCCTCTTCTTCCTCTTCTACAAACACAGGTCTCCATTCGTGGCCCCGAACCTGCCACCTGGAGCAACCGGTTACCCGGTGATCGGGGAGAGCCTGGAGTTCCTGTCAACAGGATGGAAGGGTCATCCGGAGAAGTTCATCTTCGACCGGATGATCAGGTACTCCTCCCAACTGTTCAAGACCTCCATCTTCGGGGAACCCGCGGTCATATTCTGTGGGGCCACCTGCAACAAGTTCTTGTTCTCTAACGAGAACAAGCTTGTTGCAGCGTGGTGGCCCAACAGCGTCAACAAGGTGTTCCCCTCCACGCTTCAGAGCAACTCCAAAGAAGAGTCCAAAAAGATGAGGAAGTTGCTCCCTCAGTTCCTCAAGCCCGAGGCTCTCCAACGCTACGTTGGCATCATGGACACCATCGCTCAAAACCACTTCGCTTCCCTTTGGGACAACAAGACGGAACTCACCGTCTATCCCTTGGCTAAGAGGTCATACATTCATTCATTAATAATCATATATATATATGTCCACAAATTTAGATTTTGTTCTTTAAATATATAATACTAAAAACACATAAATATTGTTTTTAAGTTTTGTTCATGTTAATAACCATGGTTTTCAGTTGTATTGTGCAACTAGAAATGCAATATTACAAATTTTGCCGTTTACACAATCACACATTCCACTAATGCATCGGTGATCATAATCGTTTTTTTTTGTGTGTGTGTGTGTATGCAACAAGCTAGTTTCAAACCTATCATCACTAGACTGATTTTAGTAGATTAATCACAATTCAAGTACCTTGTAATCAATTAATTAAAGTGCATGAGTTAATTGATTTTATGCATATGCTTAAGTACAGGTACACGTTCTTGTTGGCTTGTCGTTTGTTTATGAGCGTTGAGGATGTGAATCACGTAGCAAAATTTGAGAACCCTTTTCACCTGTTGGCGTCTGGAATCATATCAGTGCCTATTGATCTTCCTGGAACGCCGTTCAACAAAGCAATCAAGGCA
This sequence comes from Glycine max, assembly GCF_000004515.6. Taxonomy (NCBI): domain Eukaryota; kingdom Viridiplantae; phylum Streptophyta; class Magnoliopsida; order Fabales; family Fabaceae; genus Glycine; species Glycine max. Next base: position 40,058,246 of record NC_038241.2, read on the forward strand.
GCAAACGCAATCAGGAAGGAACTGTTAAAGATCATTAGACAGAGGAAGGTTGATTTAGCTGAAGGAAAAGCTTCACCAACACAAGACATTTTATCTCACATGTTGTTAACATGCAATGAGAATGGACAATTCATGAATGAATTGGATATTGCCGACAAGATTCTTGGCCTTTTGATTGGAGGCCATGACACTGCTAGTGCTGCATGCACTTTCATTGTCAAATATCTTGCTGAACTCCCTCACATTTATGATAGTGTCTATCAAGGTGAGTCTATCGTTAAATTTTTGTGTTGATTTTGCTTGTTAAAAAGTTAATATCAATACTTAAAGTCAAACTTTTTTCTGAATTATCTTTAAAAAAGTATTTAAAGTCAACTATCAAGTCTACAAGTCCAAATCTTCGTGATTTCAATTCCTCTTAACGTACGTCAAACTACACCGATTTTCACATGCATGATTCGGCTGACGTTTGAATTACGAACTAGTCTAGCTCCTAAATAAATTATCAAGGCTGACCTCATCATTTATGCGGTTGATTGTTGCTCTAATTTCGTGCTATTTTTGTCAAAATTTGAAAGAATCCCACTTCATGCAACAAGCTAGTCAAGCATATTATTATTTTATTAATAATATAATTATATATTTTTTATTGAAAATATAGTAAAACTTACCTTTTTAAATACAATTCCACAAGAAACCTTTCTTTTAGGACACTTCATCCTGAAATGAACATTTTATAAGAATTGATGAATAACTAGGTTAAGCCCAAAACTATATAAAAATACAGTTTTAAACATTATTGTGTTAAGAATTGTCTAAGACGGTATTTGTTTATAAAATAAAATAAATATTTTAATATATATGCCGTGATTCTCGATGATATATACTTATTCGTGCTTCGTTTTTGTGTAATGTGTTTAGAACAAATGGAAATCGCAAAATCGAAATTGCCCGGAGAGTTATTGAATTGGGATGATATCAACAGGATGAAGTATTCTTGGAATGTAGCTTGTGAAGTAATGAGAATCGCTCCTCCACTTCAAGGAGGTTTTAGGGAAGCTATCAATGACTTTATTTTCAATGGCTTCTCAATTCCAAAGGGATGGAAGGTAAGGAAATTGATGAAGATGAGTTTTATATGACATCCAACAATCCTTATTATAGAATTAGATGAAAATGATATCCAACATATGTTCTGCTATTTATTTTGATGTCACTTAATTTGGTTCTTTTGCTATGTGTGTAGTTGTATTGGAGTGCAAATTCAACACATAAAAATCCGGAATACTTTCCAGAGCCAGAGAAATTCGATCCAACTAGATTCGAAGGACAAGGGCCAGCTCCTTTTACTTTTGTACCATTTGGTGGAGGACCAAGGATGTGCCCCGGAAAAGAGTATGCTCGATTGGAAATATTGGTTTTCATGCACAACCTAGTGAAGAGGTTTAAGTGGGAAAAATTGATTCCAGATGAGAAGATTATCGTTGATCCCTTGCCCGTACCTGCAAAGAACCTCCCAATTCGTCTTCATCCTCACAAACCCTGAAAACATGTTTTATTTGAATCAGCACACTTATACAAGTCATGTGTGCTATCAATCTATTATATACATACATACAATACATATATTGCCCAAATGTTTTCTCTCGCTTATATTTATTCATTTACAGTTTATGTTGTATCGATCGATCCTTTCTTGTATTCAAGGGACTTATTATAAATAAAATAGCCACACAACTTCTTTTCCAAATGTTTTTGTGTAGACCAAATTTACAAATGTGACTTGCAGAAAGATTGTATGGTCGCATGTGATTGGCACGCATCTTTCTCGAATTGAATGATTACTTTACAAAACATGATTTTTGTTACCTGTCCTAATTATTCAATGCATCGCAAGTGAACATTGTTTTGTATAAAGCATCAATTACTGGGTTGATGAGATAATTTGCATTTTACCTTTCTATATTGTATCAACTTCGTAATTACACTTGGGGTTTCCACTTTCACTGTAGTGTTTGTCTTGTCGGTTTGTTTCTTTAACAGAAAAAAACAAAAAAAAGTTTATCTTTTATAAAAGTAAACCTAGCCTTAAAAGTTAAAAGGGAGGAATAGGTATGGAAATTAAATCTGATTCTATGGACATATATATGTCTAAATGATAATTAAGAAAATAAAGTTTTAAGTAGGTTTAGGTTTGATTCAAGTTTTCCCAATTTGCAAGAGTAAGGACTAGTTTATCAAGTAAGGCTCTCCGTAAAACTGAGACTTTAAGCGAAAGTATTAAAAAAAACTTTTTATTTTTAAATGTGTAATTTATTGATAAATACGTTCTTGAGACATGAAATTATAAAATTTAGTCCTCAAAAGTGTAAAAAATGTGACAAATATATTCGATCGTTAACTTTTGTCTGTCATCGTTAATAAAATAGCCAACATGATATTGATGGACGAATTTTTATTGAGATGATTATCAACGTGATCATTTCTAATTATCAATATAGGAACATATGTGTCATATAATATTTTCTTAACTTTTTTTCTTCCCACTCTTTGGAAATAGGAATGGATAAATAGTCATTTTTGTCTCCTGAATGTATAATTCGCTGATAAATGTGTTTCTGAAAAAAAAAATATAAAATTTAGTTTCCAAAAGTGTAAAAAGTGTGACAAATATATCTTGGTCATTAACTTTCAACCATCATCAATTCATCGTTAATAAAATAGTCAAGATTCGAAAAAGTGAAATATGTCATATATTTATCTTTTATTTATAGTAGATTGTGAGTAATTATTATAATTTGAAAAAAAAATTATAATGATTGATACACTGTTATAATGTTTATTTTGGTAGACTATTATAATGTTTATTTTGTATAATTTCTATTGTGACAGATAAATTATGGCTGAAAATCAATATTATCGTTATTATTATGTTTATTTTAAATTATGTTTGTCAATATATATTTTTTAAGTGGTTATTGTAATGTTATGCTTGTAACGATAAAAAATGACAAAAATTTACTCTAAAATTATATTTTACCTTTAAATTAAACGAAATTTCAGGTTTAACAAATTAGTCCAATAAAAAATTACTAACATTTTCATCCAATAATGATAATTTATTGGCATTTTGGTCCAATGGAATGTACTGGCATTTAGGTTCAAAAAAATTACTGACATTTTTCTCTAATAAAAAAATATTGACATTTTCATCCAACAAAAAATTACTGACATTTACGTTCAAAAATAATATTTTATTAATACTTTCGTCCAATCCAGTCAACATGATCACATTAACAAACATTTCAGTGACAAATTCGTCCCTCTGTGCCATGTAAGCTATTTTATTAACGGTGACATATGGAAGTTAACAGTCAAATATATTTGACGCACTTTTAACACTTTCGATGACTAAATTTTATATTTTTATCTTTCAAATACGCATTTTTCAGGAAATTACATATTTAGAAAAAAAAATCACTATTTATCCAAATCTTAATGTATGATCATAATAAGAATATATAAGAGAACCCACTAGGGTTGGAGGATTGGAGTAAATGCATGAAAACTTTTTTTCATATCCGGTCTTCATGACATAAAAAGATGTATGAAAACTCAAGTTAATTGTTATTATAGTCAAAGTTGTACACAAAAAAAAAAATTAGGATAAGACAAAAAAAATGAGAGAACTAAAGAAATTTGAAGAGAAATTACTAAGATTGAAGTTTTGTAAAATAAATAGAAAAAAAAATTATTTTCAAACTTTGGAAATTGTCAATAGTAATTATGAAGAATGCAAACCTAGATTTCACTTTCAAAATTGTTCACTTTAATATTTTTTTACTTCTTAAATATTACGTATATAGTAGGTAAATAATTAGAAGAAAATTTTTATTGTTCATACTGATATATTAATTTTATCTTATTTGAATAAAATTATCTTCTTTTCTTCTAATCTATACAAATTAAAATATTTATTAAAAAATTAATTCATTAAGTAAATTTCAGTATATTGAATTAATATTAGCTGGTTATTAATGCTCAATACGACGCTAAGAGCTTCCGTGGAAACGCCAATGGCAACAACTTTAATCGTGTTTTATCCTTTTGAATGTTAGGTAGACATAGGAGATAATAATTATCAGATTCAACTCAGATGTTGGATCAACTCATTGGTTCAAGAACCAGAACATTCAATCAGTCCAAACCACCAAGCATTTGGATTGAATGCGCATATGATCTGATTTGACCCTACCTTTACCCGACGATCCGTTGATTCAATGATGTAATTTTTTTGTATTTATTTTTTAAATAAATATATATATATATATATATATATATATATTATTTACAATTGAACAATATCAGTTATGAAAAAAAAATTTAATTTATATCTTATAATTATATTATTTATATATTTATTTATCTTTTTACGAGAAATAATCATATCTTACTATTTGATACAATAAAAATGTTGTCACTTTTAATTTGATTTATTTTCGGTGATTTATATTGCTATTTATTAATAAAACTTGTATTTATCATATCTCATCTAGTAAATTTATTAGTCTGGAAAATAATTATTCTTTATTTTAAGTAAAATAAGTTTTGTAAGAGTTTATTCACTTCATTAAATATATATATATATATTATAGTTTTAATAAATAGATTATTTAAATCATATCTGTCCGTGTATGCATAATTTTGAAAAGATGTGTTGCTCAAGATTTTATTTTAAAATAAGTTCAAAACTTGTCTTCTAAATATGTTAAATTCTGTTAATATAGATTTGGTCATGTAGGTGAATTAATGGGTTTTTTTCCCCTAAATATACTTTCTCTTTTTTTATTTTTTTCTAATTTACATTATTTTACAATTTAATTCCCAATATATATTACTTGGGACTTTCTCTTTCCTTTTTATTTTTTTAATTTAAAATATTATAAAATATAAATATTATATTATATAATTTTTTTTAATTGGTTTTAAAATTACTTATTTATTAAATTAAATTTTATATTTTTTTTATTTTTTTAAAGAAAAAGTATACAAATAAAGAAAAATAAAAAAATTGGATAAAATTAGAATATATATTTTTAGTTATTTTGTATGTACTTTTATAGTTAAATTTATGTGTTGTTGATATCTTTTTGTTATGTTTGTTAATTAAAAAATAAGAAAATTAGTTAGTAGTATTAAAATAAACTAAAAAATACAATAAAAAATAATTGATACATCTATCTTATACCATAAATATAAAATTTCAAAGAATAATAACTGCTATATTGAAAATATCTTTATAAATATTTATTGAAAATATCTTTAAATAAAAATATCTTTAAAAATATTTATTTAACCGTTATTTTTTGCTTAATTGATAAGAATTGATTTTTTTTATTACTTATGTCTTGCAGATATGAAAAGAAAATATTAAAATATGTAAAAGATACGATAACGGTTGAATATAAGCTATTTTTAATAATAAAAATATATTAAAAATATCTTTAAAGATATTTAATTAGCAATTATTTTTTGTTGTCACCCGAATGTTGGCAAGAATATGAACGAAATAAGTGGGGTGGGGTCATGATCCAAAGAGAAAGAGGATGACAAAGCGTCGTCCTATTTCAACTAGCATTCCTAATGAGATGGACGAAAAATAAATGAACGAAAAAGTAGAAAAAAAATGTGAAATTTGCCGATAACATGATCATTACAGAAACAATTGTCCTAATATATCTTCATCTTAAATTTTTCTATAAATGAGTTGTTAAATAAAAAGTCTTCTTATTTTTAATTAAATCTAATCACATAAACAAACTAATTATATTTAGTAATATAATTATATTAAAAATAATTATATTAGAAAATTCAGATTTTAAATAAAAATATTCACCTAAAAAATATGTTAAGTAAATTAAATAATAAAACAAAAATAATTATATTTAATAATATCATTTTCTTTTAAAAAATTAAAAAACAAAATTATAAAATTTAATTTAATAAATAAGTAATTTTAAAACCAATTAAAAAAATTGTATAATATAATATTTATATTTTATAATATTTTAAATTAAAAAAAATAAAAAAGAGAGAAAAAGTCCCGTGTATATTGGGTATTAAATTGCAAAGTAGTATAAATTGAGAAAAAGTAAAAGAGAAAATATGTATTTACGAAAAAAAACATATTCCGTTCACGGTTAATCTATAGGTACCCCAGACATTGTATGGTATTTACACGTATAAGTAGATGGAAAAAAATATTAATTAAATTTGTTAACAAAAAATTAATCAAATTAAAAAAATTATATGTAAGATTTTAAAAAATAATTTAATCAATGAAAAATTAAAATACATGTAAAACTTATTATATTTTCATTCAATCATATTTTTTGTATAATGGAAAAATATTAATTTTAAGCAATGATTTTTGAAATTATACGTGTTTGAATCGTTTGATAATTTTTAATTTGGTCTTTGAATTGTTTTTTATTTGGTCATTGGATTCATATTTATTTTTAATTGAATTCTTTCATCTAAGCATTGTTAGAAAAAATTAACCATCTAAATTAGTTGTTTGAGTTTGCAACAAAGTTGTTGCAAGGTGAAGTTTTTAAAGACTTGTAAAATAATAGTTGAGTTAAATGGACATCCAGATATGACAATTGAAAATATGGACCCTATAAATAAGAGAATATTAATTTGGAGAAGTGAGAAAATTGATTTGAAAATGTGAGAATACTTAACGTAGATTGACATATGTGGCAATATTGGGTATGATTTGAGGTCTCTGAAGTTAATTTTCCATAATGATGGATAGATGAAAAGATTCAATTAAAAATAAGATAAGATTAAAAAAAATAATTCAAAAAATTAATTTAAAGTTGTCAAATTTACGCATTAATTTAACCAAACAAAAAATAAATTTTGTTTTTGTTGCATCAAAAGTTTAGATGAGTTACACACTCATTGACAATGGAATTAAACTCGTGTCCTTATACAACATGAGTTTATTTATTATCGATTCGATCAACATTTGCTTGAAAAAAAGAATAAATGATCAATTTCATCCCAAGACTTTACCCTCACGATCAATTTAGTCATTATATTATGAAAATGATTAATGTAGTTCACAATTTTGCTAATGTACTAACAATTTAACCATACCATCAAGTTTACTTTGTTTCCATTAATGTGTTCGATGACATAGCACGTGAAAGACAACATGACAAATTCACGTAATGAAAGTTAAAGCCATGTACTAGATCAAGTATGTCTAGATCAAATTGTCAAATGAAGTATATGTTTTTTTTACCTTATCGTTAGTTGACGAAGAACATTTCTTACACACGTAGATTTATTATGTCATCGAGGACATCCTACATTCACACTAAATATTAACAAAAATATAGAAAAATTAATAGTATAACTAAATTCTCGGTATAATTATGGAATTGTGAACTAAATTAATTATTTTTACGGTACAAGAATGAAATTATATTTATAGAGTGGAGGGACAAAATTGATCATTAAAAAAAAAAAAAACTGATGCTAGCATGCGTGACGGAAATGGCAAGGATGAAAATAGTGTAGAGTTTGGGGGTATTTTGTGCAACAGAGAAGGGACCAAAACGAAAGAAGATTAGAGCCCTTAGTTTGGCGCTTTCTACGCCCATCGGTGAACCCAACGCCATTGAACTTTGAATCATTATTCACTCGTTTCAGTCAAACCTTTATCTCTCTCTTTCTTTCTTCAAATTCAACTTGCAATTCCAATTCCTGGGGAGTTGGTTCCATTTTCCGACGAACCATCTCAAATCCACCGCCACATAATGTAACTGTATGCGAATGCGAATGTGAACGCGGTTTCGATTTAGATCCAGATTCATGGGGATTTGCTTTAGCATTGAAGACCAAAACCACCTTTCCATCTCCGATTCCAACGCGAAGCCTAAACCTGCAGGTAACTTCAATTTCCGATTCGATCCGAACCGTTTTCTTTGCATTCATCGATTAACGTTAGTCGTCGTATGAAAATTTGATCAGTAGGTCATGAATCTGGCGCTCCATTGGCTTCCATGAACATCAAAGATCTCCGCGAAGGTGCTGGATACAGCAATGTGGATATTTTTACCTACGAGGAGCTTAGGCTCGCGACGAAGCACTTTCGGCCCGATTTCATCTTGGGAGAAGGAGGCTTCGGAGTTGTATATAAAGGCGTCATAGACCATAGCGTGAGGTCGGGTTACAAGTCCACTGAAGTCGCCATTAAGGAACTTAATCGCGAAGGATTTCAAGGCGATAGGGAATGGCTCGTACGTAACTCACTTTTCCCTACTTCTCTTGTAACATCCAACTCATTTTAATGCACAGTTAACTGCCATTGGACATTTTAACTAATGAGGTCGTGACATATTAATCACCTCTGATGTATATTTAATTATAAAATATTAGTTAAAGAATTAAAAAAAAAGAAATTATTTATTGTGAAAATCATACAAAAGTAAAAATAAAAAAACAAACAATGAAGAGTGTAATTTTTCGCCACCCAATAAAATCATTTATACTTTTAAGTTACTTAACCAGTCCCTTTACTGGTTAGCATTTGCCTTGACTTTACTAATGCCATAAGTACATATCGATAATTGTGTGCGCACATTCATTTATTATTAACCACTTGTTAGGTAAAGTTAATTCACCGTTATAAGTACATCTTAATAATCTCATGAAACTATTAAACACTTGTAAGACATATTTAACCATTAGTGATGCAAGTACACAGTGATAATTATATAGACACGTTCATTTACTCTTAACTTCCTGTGAGATAAAGTTAATCACCATTAGACATTTCTATAATCTTAAGACATTTTAACCATTTGTGCCGCAAGTACAAATTGATAATTGTATACAATTACTTCTATTTTTTATTAACCACTGTTTAACCATATTAGCATGGGTTAACCTAGTGTGATGGGTAGAAACTGGGTAGAGAATCTCAGCGGTACATTTATGATTTATCATTATTCTATCTAAATTGTTTCTGAGAACATGGTAGCTAAATATTCCCAACATATTATGTAAGGTAGGTATTGTATGATTGTTTGGTTTCCCGTTAATGTACGAAAACAAATGGTGTACAGATATACAGTCAGGAGTTGAGAAGAGGAAATAATGGATCATTTGTTGTTGAGCATTCTATTTGTTGAATTTGATTTGGTGTTTGAACAATGAGAATAGACAGTTAGAGTGGAAAGGAGTTTATGCAAGTGAAAAGTAGACAGGACCGAACTTAGCTGCATGGTTTTGTTTCCTTTGCAGGCGGAAGTTAACTATTTAGGTCAATTCAGTCACCCAAATCTGGTGAAGCTCATTGGATATTGCTGTGAGGACGACCACCGGTTATTGGTCTATGAATACATGGCAAGTGGGAGCTTGGAGAAACATCTTTTTCGCAGTAAGCTTTGCATGAAATTTGCAAATGTATCTAATTTTGAATTTTTAAATTGGACCAAGGTTATATGTACAGGAATCAGATTATTCTCATAACCAATGTTATATGTAATTGGGTTTGTACCTTATCATGTTATTTACTAAGGCCTACATATTTATCTATTTATCTGAAAGACTAGCTCAACTTCTGGATTGGAGGCAGGAAGCCTTCTTTGAGCTTCAAAATGGTGTACAGTGTACTCCACCTTCCTGTCCTCCCTCTCTGCCCATCTCTCCCTTTTATGTAGGTGGCTGTTTCTCAAATGTAGTTTGCTTGGGGGCACCGAAGGTCCCAAATTTGTTAACGCCTTTAGTATATTATCCTTTAACCTTGTGCATGATACTGGAGTATTTGGCCTTTTGCATATGTCTTCTATATGGCTTTTAGCATGATGGGTTAGTTATATGACCAAACAAAATGTTGAAAAAACTTATCCATTTGTAAATGTTCTTTTTTAAATTTAACTTGCTAGTAATTAAATGGTTTAATTATTCATTTAGTCCTTTATAATTTTTAAATTTATTTCTTTTAGTTCTTATAGTTAATAAATGGATATTTTAATCCTGAAATTTATTAAGTGAATTTTTTAGTTTTTCAAGTATATATTTTAATTTTTAAAAGGTTCATGTCGTTAAATTTTTTTAAGTTCGTTAGTTAAAAAAATTTAATGGCAAGAAGCTCTTGAAAATTAAAATGTAAATTTTAGGACTAAAAAATCTACTTATTAACTATAAGAATTAAAAAGGATAAATGAGTAATTAAATCTAATCAAATAAAGCTCCCAGTCATGTCATCAATTCATGTAATGAGTGTCCCATCTTTCGTCAAAGCTTCCTTTTGACATGGAAACCTTGAATAAACTCTTTATTCTTACCATTTAATTCCTTAAGTGCATTGCATAGGCCAATGTATCTAAAAACTAAAAAGAAAAAAACTGGTAAGGAAATTGTCTCTACTTTACCATCCTAACCATCACATTGTTTATTGATGCTAGGAGTGGGCTCAACATTGACTTGGTCAAAAAGAATGAAGATTGCTTTACATGCTGCAAGGGGACTCGCTTTTCTTCATGGTGCAGAAAGGCCTATTATATATCGTGATTTCAAGACTTCAAATATCTTGCTAGATGCGGTTTGTTGTCTTCTATCGTATTCTGGAAAACTAAGTTTTTGTTATCAGCTTTTTACTAGAGACAGATTTGTAGCTTTCTCAAAGCGAGCTTCTTTTGTTTAAACATTAGTAGTTATTTTTTGCTTCTGCAAAATTTGAAAGGAAAAAGAAACTGCTTTGATCTTCCATAAATATCTTTCCTAACTATTCAACCTGACTTACTACCAAGAATTTTAAAAAGACCTGGTATAAAATTTTATTTTAACATCTTTATGGTGCTCAGTTAATGGTTTCTTTAGAGGGGTTTCAAGTTTCAATAGCCATAATGCAGAGAGATGGATGACCGTTGCTTAGTTGATATGTCTTTGTTTCAATGCGTGGTTTGTATTTTCTTGATTCTTTTTGGAGGATTCTTATCCTCAGCTGCTTATTTCTCTATTTTCCTTTTCTAGCAAAATTTATTATTTTGCTGATTTGATAAAGACTGTCATAATCTCATTGGAAATCTTCCGACAAAGTATTTTCCTTTTCTAAAAAGAAAATTTGAAAAGAGTAAAGTAGAAAAACAGGCCTTGATTTTATAAAAATGTGTACTTGTGTGCCTCTATAAAACAAGTGAATTTAATTAAGGTATATAAACCTAGATTTCTGCTATATAATAAAGGTATATAAACCAGCAGGATTTCAACGCGAAGCTTTCAGACTTTGGCCTTGCAAAGGATGGTCCGATGGGGGACCAAACCCATGTTTCAACACGAGTAATGGGCACATATGGATATGCTGCTCCTGAGTATGTCATGACTGGTGAGTTACTCAAAGCTATTGATGCTGATTTTTTTCCTTTCATTTTTCTAATTTCTCAGAAATATGGATTTATCATAAATGATAAAAAAAGTGCAATTCTCTTTTTTTTTTATGTAATTTACACAATTGTGAATTGACATAAACAACTGTTATTAGACATGCTGAGCCGTTTTCTGCATGTTGTTGGAAATGAAAGCCTGCATGTATTGCATTAACATATTCGACATATTAGAAACAAGTATGTCAATTCCTATATTCTAGATTTCTGTCCGTGGTTGGAGTTTAATGACAAATTAGAAATTTAGAATTGGTATGATATTTATGTGTGATATGTGAACTTTTTTTCTTTGAGGTCATAATATATCATAAGTTCTGCTTTTGGATTCCATTTTTCTTTATCTAGATAAGCATTTTAATGATAAGTGAAAAGGTGGAAGTAGCATTCCACCAAGTACTCGGAGACGTAATAAATATTAGGATTAAATATATTTTTTAGTCTTTAATAAATAAATTGTTTCCTTTTGGTCCCTCATGGAAATGTGTCATTTGTTATCCCTATTTTTCCATACATGAGAAACCAAAAGTAGACAATTATTTATGAAAGACAAGAATCACATGACATTTTTATAAATAAGGGACCAAAAAGTAGACAGATTGATTTTTGAGGGACTAGAAACAATTTTATCTTATTTGTATGTAAGAACTAAAAACATATTTAGTGCTTTATTTCGTTCATTCAGAGTGTGAGGGGGTGACCCTTGGCAACAAGGTTGCTGCCTTGTGAACCTAACAAGTGTAAGCCCTGTGCACTTGACTGTCCTTTTTTATTTCTAACTTTTGGTATATATTAACTATTTATGGTGTAGGAAACCTACATTTATTCTTGTTGATAGTCCTTTCAATCTTAAACTGATGATCAAGCCACTATGTTAACAGTTACGTATGAGTGATTACATCTGTTAACTAACCGGATTGTCATTATGATCAGGGCATTTGACAGCTAGAAGTGATGTGTATGGTTTTGGGGTGGTGCTGCTTGAAATGCTTATTGGTAGAAGAGCATTAGACAAGAGCAGGCCCAGCCGAGAGCACAACTTGGTTGAGTGGGCCCGTCCACTACTGAATCATAACAAAAAGCTTTTGAAAATTCTAGACCCAAAACTAGAGGGGCAATATTCAAGTAAAACGGCATTGAAGGTGGCCCATTTAGCATACCAGTGTCTTAGCCAAAACCCGAAAGGTAGACCACTAATGAGCCAGGTTGTTGAAATTCTCGAAAACTTTCAGTCAAAGGGGGAAAATGAGGAAGATCAAATGCTTCAAACTGGCGATACCAGTATAACCCTTTATGAGGTTCCTAAGGGCAGCAATGGCACTCCAACTTAGGGCTAAAACCAAACTACAAATGACGACGAGGTTTACAGGAGCAAAGGTTGGTGAGAAAAGAAAAAAGCTGAAGCCAGCCTTCAAAAGACTCTAATTTATGTAGTTCCTTCACCTATGTTTGTGCCCGAGATAAGTCTTCTTCCAGAAGTTGAAGTTTCACCAATGTGGATGGCAATTAAAATTTGTACAAAATGTTAACAGGTGGATCCGGTCGGTGTTTCCAGATGTGTGTTTGCTTTGAGCAGAATTGGCGAAGGCAATTATGTGGCTTAAGCATTCTCTGTTGTTTTTTATTCCAATTTTGAGTTGCTGTTTATTGGAGTATTCAACAGAGTTATTGTAAAACATTCTTTAAACTACTTTCTGCATTCGGTATGCATTCAATTAAGCATCTTGTGCGTCTAATCAATAGTGAGGATGTTAATAGATTACACGAATTGTTAACGAACTCACATATAACATTTTAGTTTAAGTTAGTTTATACTTAATTGTTTTAAAAGTTTAATTAAACGTTATACTTATAGGTCATTTAAAAGTCATTGATGAATGTGATCATCTGTAACCTACTTCTCGGGCTTCGGCAACCTTGCTCAACGCTTTCAAGTATACTGATCGCGAAATAATGGTTGTATGGAGTGACTGATTTGCATTCATCTTGGTTTTCTGCAAATTTTTCAAATGCAGAGACCAATCCCAAGTGCTCAAAATTAGACCATTTCAATTTCCACATTTTTTTTAATGACAACCGCGTTTCAACACTTCTCTGTTAACTTTTCCAAAATCGAATTATATTCGATTCCAACGAAAACAAAAACAAAAACAAAATAGTTAAATACAGGCACCAAGTTGCTTATACGCAATTCAGATATAACGAAAACATTTTTCCAAGTTTATGCACCAAAATGCATCATCAATCGAAACTCATTATGTGACTCAATGCACTTTGAGCAATAACCTAATGAGAAGCATTGGTTATTATAGAGATTATAAATTATAAACATTTTGAAGGAAAGGGAAACAAATGGCTTGGCCTTTATTGATCAATAATTCAACGTATAACCTTAAAAGATCTCAAATAATATTTGTACTTTTTTCTCACTGCATTTTAAATTTCCTTTTTCAAGCAGAAAATGTGTCGGATAAAATAAAAATAAAAATAAAAACATGAGATGTTTCTTGTATCTATAGAAAAAAGAACAATGCTGAACGAACCACGCTACTGAGATTCATCCATTGGGTCATGACGGTTACAAGATTGAGATCTCAAATCCTGATCATCTTGCCTAGCCTCTTCAGACTCAACCGACTTGGAAACAGAATCCTCAAGAGCCTCAAGAAAAGACAAAACTGTGAACTTGTCTGCCAAGAAAGAAAAAAAAAGTCAATATTAAATCATCAAACCAATAATCTGATAATAGTTTCTAACATTTTTTGTCATTTTGTGTCCTTTCCAGAAACACATGAAATAGTAAAAATACCAATTTCATATGAGACTACCATGCATCAGACGTTTAAACCCTAAAAGGATAATTCCCTTTTCCCACTATACCACCCACTCCAAACTTGCGAAATTTTTTTGTACTGAAACCCCTAACAAACCAAATAGAAAAAGGGAATAAAGGGAAAAAAACATCAGCATCCATTATACAACAAGCTAGATGTCATACAACAAGCTAGATGAGAGAAGAAACAACTACTGTGGGCATTAAAAACACTAGTATAGAACTCAATAATACTTGGGGTAGACTAAAGACTAAGAAAGTACTACTCACATTTACTTGGATCAATTCCAAATTGAGACAAGTCTATCTGTCCCGTTCGAAGTACCTATAGCAATAAATAAATACATAAAAACCTTTATTAAGTATATTTTGAAAAGAAATGTTAAATAAGAGTAGTGAGGCACTGCATTCTCACATAAGTAAACGAATCTACTTGCTGACGGAAAGGTGGGCTCTGCAACAACTCCAATATCTCTTCTGGAGACCATTTACCCTACATCAAAGAATATTGCATGAATCTGTAAATGAAAGAATACTAAAACTTAATCTCCACATTGACATATACCTCAGGTAAGTAGGGAGCTAAACGCTGCTCCAAAGGTAACATGTCCATCAATGGCATTATTAGATCAGGCTTCAATATATCTCCGAGTCCCAAGCCTAATAAAAAAATACAAGAAAATTGTCAATGTAGATTTATATTTTATGAACATGTTGCCCCAAAATAAGATGAAAAAAAATCTAACTTATTCCACCTCATCATGAGACAGTTTTGTATGTGGATGGCTTAAGTTTTCAAAGAATACAATGAAAATCAAAAAGCATGATACCAGCAATGAAACTAGCAATAAACATGCTTGGATATTATAATAATGCACCCACATATTAGACAATGACTCCCCCTGCACCCCAAAAAAACTATCACTCCAGTGGTGAACCAAACATTATTACTCATCACTAAGCAGATAAAATTTCATATCCTGGTTAATTGACATGTATTTCCCCGTCATCGTCATTGTGAAAAATGTACTTCAGTATGGCCTATACAGTCTCTAGTTTGAACTTTGAATGTAATAGCATGCAATATTATCTGTTGACACACATCTTTATTATTGTGTTCATAGATAATCAGGAATGGAATATAGTATCAAATGATTACCTCCATCAGGATCAACAATACTATCTGCAAACATCATCAGAAAAATAACAGGTTACATCTCAACAATTAAAAAGTACATAAAAGATTATCTCTTTCAATTGAACTTATTACCTGCAGGTCCAATGTTACTCAATATTCTTTGGAGATCTTCCAATTTAACCGGACCAGAAGATGTTACATCACTAGTTGCTTCCACACCCAAGTTTGGGATACCTAAGTTTGCAGCTCTTTTTAACAACAAAATTCAATACATTTAGTGTCCAGTTGGCCATAGATAAGAGAAAGCAATAAGAAGGGTCCTTTGATAACAAACCCACCTCCCTAGATGCATGAACACACCAAATAAAATATAAAGAATTGAGATTTTAACAACTTCATAGTTTGTTATACATATGTTTGTATTTAATCACAATCCCAACTATTTATTTTCCAATTAATGGTCATAACTCTACATTTTACCCTATATAAAATGCAACCTTCATTTTAGAGGAACCAAATCTCAAAGGAAGATCGGTCGCAACTCACTACAACCTTAAATAACATCATTTCATGTTTAGAAAAGAAAAATTGAAGATATTTAGCAGTGAGATGAATATGAAGCCATGTGTCATTTAGTACTTAAAACATTGGCTGGCTGAGATGAGACAATTTGCTAATGAAAAGTTTAGTAGTTTAAGACATGACCTTTTCAGGCCTATACTTTCTTTCTCTTCACTAAAGAACCATTTGCTACAGCATATATTACATGCACACCCAATCTACTTGATGTTGGTTCTAAGATCCAGAGTAATGATGATTCTCTTTTCAACTAATTCATTGAACTTGCAAAAGGCAAGGGTACAAAATTCATAGCCATGATTGGGTAGCTCTGTTTTGAATCAATCGGTCTAGCACAAAAAGGATATAAATCCTTCTAAAAAGAAGAGGATACGCACTGAATTCTACAGGCAAAACCACCCATATCAGATTTGGCCAGTGCACAATCTCTAACAGAATGGAGGTATCTAGCAAATGGGTAAAAAATGGGAAGTAAATAAGATAGACAGTACAGAGTGAGAAGATCTGAAAGATTGAATAAACACAGAAAATGCATGAACATGCATTATTTTCCACTTTGATTGAAACTTTACCAGAATTTCATCTACAAGAAGTGCAAATTACCTTTCATCAATTACAAGATTACAAAAAACAAAGAAACAAAACTCATTAATTTTGCAAGTCATAGCATCGGCAAACATTTGAATATCCAAAATACATCAGTACCTGGACGAGATGTCATCCTCTGTCATATCTTCAGAAATTTGAAGTGGAAGGGATCCATCAGGCTCCTCTTCACCAAGCAACTCTGTTAATCAGTATATAGTTGTCTTTTATTTCAAGAGATAAAAGTTTGAAGTATGTTATAAATTTGGCTATTTGCCCATGTCACTCTGAAACGACTGTAGAACTCAACCACATCTAGGAATCAAAACCAAATAAAAGGGTGCCAACTTAAAAAAATTTCAGTAGTGTTCAATAGCTAGAGGGCACCCTCTACATATATAATTAATAACCATAATATTTGGGTTCACCTATTATCCAGTGGACGGATGAAATTTAAGATTCACCCAACTATGTATATGACTACATGTAAGATAATATGGAGCCAACTCAGACTACTTGGTCTTGTAATAATAGCTCCAATAACGAGAAAATATGAGTCACCTTAATCAAAAGGATCAAACAACCCAAACAATAAACAACTGTAAAATGCTTTAGTGTTATATATTCCCATAAAACAATAACAGAATACTAAACAGAAACATCAATCTATTGAAGTGTCTGTGACACATGGATACTTCTAAATATTAGTTGTAGCCATACTGGGTACATACCCTTAGATAATTTTGCTGACTTAATTAATAATTTAATCCTTTTATACATGTTTTTATATTTTTTATAAAACACCCTGCGGTAATGATCCCCAAGTATGTAGAAATTTTGTTGTATCCCATACCCATACCTGTACAGGTACAAGCACCTGTACCTATAACCGTGATAAAAACTAAGAGTCATTTGAAACACATTCAATGGTTTTCATGTATTCTGAAAACTTTTGTCAATAATAGAGTTGAATTACAAAGAAATATGTATACTTCTTGAAAAGAAGTGGTTTCCAATGTATTAAATTTCTCAGATCCAAAAATCAATACAAAGTGAAAGCAAACTCTAATATTTTCTAGAACTATTTAAAATTTGACATAGACAAATGTTATCATGACTACTTTCCTTTCATTTTTATTAGGAACAAAAACCTATTTAACAATGACGTTTAAGCAGAATAGCAGGACTATCCAGTGAAATAAGGCTTAAGCTACCAAGAGGAAGCATCTTACCTAATGGTCTATTAATGTAATCATTCACTGAGCTACACAGTTGTGAATCACCATCAGCATTTGATTCCTAGACACAATGAAGGATCATGTATTAATGTAAGAACTAATCATACAGGTAAGCACTTAGGAGATCAGAGGAAATGAGTAATAAGACCAACCTGCATCCAGAAGAAGAACTTCCTGTCATCGCTATTAAACTTCAGTATGTAAACCCTTCCAGATGTTTGATTAACCTACACAACCAAGAATTAGAGCTGTAAGAATCATCAAACAAATAGTATAACCAAAATGATTGAGAGAAAAGCAATGAAACCTTCTCAAAAATAGCCTCATTGGGAAATATTATCTGATCCTGTGTTAGCTTGGGTCAAGAAAAATCTAGATAAATCCAGCGGGAAGCAACATAACATTTCAAATATCATTATGATTGTGATATGGTATAAAAATAAAGATAATCAGCAGAATAATGCTCAGAAAGGAGCAGGAAGAACAACTCAGAAGACATTAAATTTGAGAATAATAATCAAATTGCACTTTGAATTAAACATGTAGAATAAATGAAAACTCCCGTACCTCCTACACTGGATGAAATGAACTTTGGATTACTTACCTTCTTGGCCAAACTCCGGATAAGTTGGGGTCCCTTTCCCCTGATGAACCGGAGGATTAAGACCAAAAAAATAGACTTTGGATTATTTCATTAAGAACAAACTCAGATAAATATTCACCCAAAAAAAAAACTAGGATTATAAGTTCACAGCTCAATCTCTTGACTTCAGTTATCCATCACTGTTTCCACAAAATGAAATTGGCTTAGTTACAATTGTGGACCACTTACTACCATCATTTGGTGAATTTGCTTCTAGCAGCAGTGTCTGCAATTTATTAAACTTTTTCTACTTATTATTATAATACCTAGGTCAGAGCAATCTTCTCCAACAGTTTCTTAAAGCCTTAGGTTTCTTCTGTCAGAAATTCAACCCCTGAACTTTCTTATATCTATTTCATCAGAATACTCAATCAGCCTCACAAATCAAAACCAGAAAACATTCACTTGAAGAGAATAACAACAAAAGAATCTAGAGAGTACAAAATACTTGCACCAAAAAGGAAGGAACCTAATTGTGCATCCACTTAAATGATGATGACCAAGTGTACAAAATTGAGGAGGGAAAACAAAGGATACATCTTCAACAACATTTTGTGTGCGATCAAGCCACTGAAAATGTACTAATCCCTCCTCACCCTGAAACAGAAGCAAACACTTTAAAAATCCAGTTGCAGTCGTGGGTTTAAAACACAATGAATAATAAAGTATTAGATATGCAAGTAAACCATACCCTAGCAATTCGAACAAGTCCTTTCCGTGTATCGGGAACAACCCTTTTTTCCTCAAGAAACATTTTGCCAGCACGGAACTCCAGCATAACTTCCTGTCAATATATATTTCATCCAATGAAAAAACAGGGGGGAAAACACAATGAAAAAACCCTAACACTTTGATCCCAGATCTCTTTGACTTCATTCATCGAATTCAAAAAAAAAAAAAAATTACCATTAACTTCATATCAAATGGCAAACCATAGGCTTAATGCTATAAACTTTGTAGCACACATATAATAATCTATATTTAAAGTAATGAGGATCCATAATGTTATAAACTTTGTAGCACAGCACTACCATAGGCTTTCTCACAAAATCCAGATTGTGTTAGGCTCAACATAGAGAAAATTTCATGAGCGAATAAAAGGGAGGGAAACATCAACTGAAGACATACAAAGGCATTATTATTACCTGAATTGCTGGAAAAACATCTGCCGAAGACGAACTCATAGCTCCAGATTGCAAACAGAACTACATAACACGAATCATTACAAATAAATTTCAAAAAAACATGCATACATGTATTCTAAATGAATGCATAGTATCCGTTTACTTATGAGCAGCGAAAATAAGTTCAAGTAAAAAATTTAACAGAAAGGCCGCGAAAAAAATAAAACCCTAGAGGAAGAAATGTGTACTTACAAGGGCTTAGTTGATAGTATTAATCAAATCAACGCAACGCAAGAGAAGGGGCAGAAAATTGAAAAGCACAAATCGAGGGTTCCTCTTAATTTATTTTACACTGTTCAGTTCGCTAACGCTTCTTTGCTTTTTCACATTCAACCTTCGTCTTCAAAAATAACTACGGGAATGACATCCTCATCTCATCCACCGCTGTTTTTAATCATTAATTAATTAACTAATTTCCTTTTCTTTTCTAGGAAATAAAATAATAAATGCAGATTTTGTTACCAAAATAAAATAGTGTGATTGAGTTTGAATTTTGTCAAAGTAATTTCATATTTTTTTAAAATAGTGCTAAAATAAAGTAACGTCGTGTTTTTCAGATACAAGAAATCATATATAAAGTGAGTGTAGGAATTATTAAATTAATTTTTAATGAAATTCATATAGTAAAAATGTAAATCTGATATTTATAATCTATAATCTATAATTATATATAATCAGTCCAGAAGTTAGAGAGACACGAATCCTTTCCCGTATTTGAGGGAACTGTACGTCCAATTAAAAAAGTTATAGCCGTTTAATTATTAAATAAATTTTTAATGAAACTCGTATAGTAAAAATGTAAATTTTGTTATCTATGATCTATAATTATATAGAAATTGTTCAGAAGTTAGATAAGGGCACGAATCATTTCTTGTTTCTGAGGCAACTGTAAGTGCAATTAAAAATGTTATAGCCGTTTGATTTTTATGAATTAATCTAAGCTTTCCACATGTTTCTTTCTTCTTCTTTTATTTTTTTACTCGGTTGTTTCTTCCAAATAAAAACGAAAAGCACTTTTCTATGTTTACAAAGTAGGTCATGAGAGAACGACAAGCGTCAGCGGAACAACCTTGTTCATGAAACTCCCTCTCCGCCTACCTGGGGTGGCATGTTTTGTCTAAAGTTTCCATTTGTTTCCGGTGAATGAAATGCAATGAAAGCTTTGACTTCCATCCCATTTCAGATGAAAAAGAGCTAAAATTAGAGAGAGAGAAAGGACCCTATGTACGCACTAGAGGAATGAGAGAGACAACAACATCCCCCTCTAGGCATGGCACCTGCAGGGAGTACTCCCACCCTTCCGTCCCGAATCTTATCCTGTTTTCCTTCCCTGCTTCTTGATGGGGTTATTTTTTGTCTCATTCCCATTCTCCGCTCCCAGCGGGGACATAGTCGGTTCTCAATGTTACAATTTTACAATGATCATAGCAATGGTGAATGGGTTCTCTGCCATTTTTGACATGGTCTTCATTAATTTTATCTAAAGCTTCAATTAAAATTAATAGTTTTTAGGATTATTTTGTATTCAAAATATATAATATACAACAATAATAACAATAATAAATAGAGAAAAGTAGATTTGTATGCCCGAATGCGCATTTTTTTTTTAATAGTGTGAAGACTAAAGAATAAATTATTTTTTTACTTTTCACATTTTAGGCTTAAATTTTTTTAGTTTTTGTTAAGTATAATTTGTCTCAATTATATACTTATGTTAAGGAGATATGAATTTGAGTCTTTTTCAAATAAAAAAAGAAAAATTTTATTTTAAATAATTTAATATCTCTATATCTTTATACCAATAAAAGTTATCTCATATCTTTTATTTTTTAAGAGGTTCCTTATATAAGACAGATAATTCAGTGTTAATTACATAACTCATCCCGATAATTAATCACATCATCTTATCTTGATATGTAACAATAAACTATTATTCTTATTTTAAGGACAACTCTCATATTTATAAAATAATACATCCTTCTTATATTAATTACATTCTTGGTGTTAGCAAATAATATAATAATATTTCACTAAAATATTTATCTGGTTAAATTAAATTCTCTGATTAAATTGTCAAATAAATTATTTTCTTTTGCGATTGGAACACTCGTTTGTGTGTAATCTTATAAGTTCAATACTAAACAGATAGTAAATTAATCATAATTAAATTTCTAATCAAGGTATGCGTCTAGCAACACTTCTTAATATTATTGTCAAACTCTATAGGCTAACACATTTAATGACTTAAAAAAACTATTTTCTTCTTTCATTCAATTGTTTTGGTCAATGTCTTAATTCTATCATGAATTCTTTTTTTATTAATCATTAATTTACAATTATTTAATCATATTCAATATTGATTCAACTAGTGCTCCAAGGCATTAGTTTTCCAAAATTAAAATATAACACATAACTTGTTAATTAGTTAATCTCATGTCAAAGGAAACTATTATATTTTTTTTTTAGAAATTCTTATTGACATATCAAGGTAATATTAACGATTAGGAATTCTAAGTCAGTTCAATTATGACGTCCATATATACATCATCTATATATGCAATTTAGTAAAAGATACCTATTAATCTTTATCCAATAAAGACCATTATATATATATATATATATATATATATATATATATATCCTGATTATTATCAAAAACAATTTAAATTAAAATTATAAAAAATTTATTTATCGTTATTATACTCTTTATCATGATAACATACTTCTAATTTTAATTAAGGACTTGTCAAATTAACAATTTAGTAAAACAATAAATATGATAATGAAATAAAGAACAATTATTTACTAAAATTAATAACATGATGGATTGAATCTTAGACATACATATTTATCCCAAAAAAAACCTCACTACTATTTGGACTCTGAAATGTTATTCTTCTCTTACCAACATTTTGTTTGTGCAATTTAAACCTTTTCCTTTTTTTTTTCATGTAACCACGCATATTGACTCACCGCACACTCTCCGTTTATGATCTTGCAATCTCTACTAAATTTTCCTCACTTTCTTCAAGATATGGTAACTAACTTCCCACATTCGTAACGCTTCAAATTGAAGTGTCACGGGCCTAATTCCACCTAATTTCAAATCGGGTGAAAATCCAAACGAGAAGGACAATGGTAGGGATGAGTAGGCTCTCAAGGTCAGTTTTAAAGTTGACATTTAATTTCATGATTCTACATTCTATTGGACTATCATTTTTCTTAATCAATTTTTCCTTCTAATTTTGCATTGCTTTAATTTGTTCAAAAGTTTTAGATTATCATTATTCTTTTCAATTTATATTTTACATTTATTAAGTACAACATTTTAACATTTTTTTCATTAATGGTAATTACAGGATTTGATTCACATGGGATGCTGTCCATAATACTCCATTTTTATTCTTTAGATTTCTCTTATTTTTCTATTGCTCTCACTAAATTTTAGTCACTTAAATTTCATCATCTTTTCTTTTACTTCCACTTATATATTTGCATCTGCATACTTATAATTTTTTATGTGTGTAGATAAATAGTTGAATTAGAAAAGAGGATGATGATTTAACATTCTTTATCTCTTGATTAAGTAACTAACATTATCTCTTGAATTGAGTAACCATACTTATCTCTTGATTAGGTAACTAACATGACTTCTTGGATTACATAACTGACATTAGTTTTGAAATTGAGTAACCCCCTTATCCATATGTTTGTTGCAGGTAAATTTGAGAAAGAGAGGGTGTGAAGGTAAAAAATGTAGATAAAAATTTAAAGAAAATCAAAGAAAAATAAATGAAGAAATGTGGGTGGCTACTTCTTGAGATCCTTTGCATTGTTAGACACTTAGAAAAAGGGATAAGGGGAGAACATTGCATTCAAGAATAAATCTCAATATCCTTTGTTGCACTTATTCACTTGGGTTCGCTTATGAAAAAGAAAAGAGAAAACTAAAACATCTTTCTCAATCTCAAATTTCAATCAAATACCCAATTCATTGTCAAGGAAACACCTATCGCTTCAATAACCAAACAAATTATTCAGGAAATTTATCTCCCATTTTGTACTAACTTGATATGTTCTCACATTTTAGTGCTCAAACAAACACTTTTCACTTCAGGAATAATTGTGCTTGATGGTTCAAAAGAGAGGATGCACATGTTTTAAGAAGATATGTTAGAAGAAGGTTCATTTGACTCAATTCAGGTATAATGCACATGTTTCTTTTTTTTTCTTTTGATTTTGATTTTATTTTTTTGGTCCTTTCAATAATTAATTTATGCTATGCTCCAATTGTATGGTGGACATATATGATTTATTCTATAAAGTAGCCTTTTCTATTAAATATGAATAGTTGCATACTCACAAATAATATTACTGGTTGGAGAGGAAGGAGGGGGAAGAGATGATTTGATTTGAAAATTTTGTGACAGTAACAGTCATTGTACTTGTTGCATCCTACATTACAACCCAACTCTTGCTACCACCAACGAATCATAGTTAATTTTTATTTGATCTATTGTAGGTGGTATCCACTCCATGGTTTGATGGTGTTGCTCCCTTAATTTAGTGGTTTGAAAATCTTGACATTTCATTTCAAGCTTTTCTCACACACATTTGTCGTCATTTTCTTTTTGTTCCAAATTTTTTGTTTCTAAAGCCTTCTAGAAATTTCAAGATGCTATGTGTGTATAATCACTGTGTTTTTGTTTTAACTTTTTGTAATGTTAAGATTATAGATGCTCTGTAAACTTCTATAAATACCCATCAAGAATGTTAAATCTAATGCAATGGTGCAGTTCCTCAATCGTGACACGAATCACACGATCCAACACCCAAGTCTTTGCACCATAATGCAAAAATTAAATATCTAATATTTATTGTTGTAGTTGGTTAAATATCTAGATTAGCATAGCTGTAGACAAAAAATGTTGTAGTGTATATCTCAGGTATCAAATATATTTTTATCAGACAGAATAAATGATGATAATGATTGCATTATTATTTAAACCAATCTAGATATTTTATTGTGTGTTTCTATAAGTTGAATGATTAATTACAAATAACGAGTCAAACTTTTAAAGGATGTTGAAGCCTTTTTCGTATATTTTATAACCATATATGTTTACTGCATTATAATACTTATATTTTTTATTAGTAACATAATCATTTTTCATAATATATGAAAATTTCTTTTAGGATATCTCACGTGAACAATTAAGACTATGTATATTTATTTTAAATTATTCTCAATAAAAAAAAATCCTAACATCTTATTTAAAAATTAAAGAATGCCAATATACATAGATAGATAGACATAAAATAAATTATTAAATTAAAATTAATATATATGTCAATATACAATGAGAAAATGTGTTATAATATATAAATTTTAACACAATAAAAATGCGGGGGCAAGGACTTGAGTCGTGCCTGTGATTGGGTTTGTTTCGGTTAGTGTATATAATTACAATGCACTTTTTTGTCTCCAATTTTCAGTAAACAGTTTTATCATTTAGATTTTAGAAAATAAATTTTAAATAATTAAAAAGATTTTTAATATGATTTTTTTACTCTATAAAAAGAAAACATTTTTTTACTTATTTCCTTTTTAAGCAACTTTTTTCTTCAATATTTCTTTTTATTCTCATTCTTCTTGTTTATTTATTTTATTTTTTCTATTATTTTCCTCCTTTGTTTCACTTCTTATCCGATCGAAAAAGACATGGTAAAATCTCAGATTAACACCGTCTATCAAAAATCAAAGTGGAAGAAAATAGCGAAATTGATTCAGGGTTGGAATTCGTCACAGGTTTCCATTGCTTATGCTCTTTATGCTGAGTTCTTTCTCTGTTGGCATTGGTAAACACATATTCTTCTGTTTCCCCAGAAACCTTCAGCGTCAACATCGCTTACTCTTTCAATCCTCCGTTTCCATGAATAACGAACTTCAAACTGAAACTCACGTGCATTACAACACACTCATCCCTCCAAATACGCAAGATGGACCGCTAGGTAACTAACTTTCTTCTTTTTGCTTACATTTTATATTAATTTGACATTGATTTGATTGCGATGGGTGTTATGTTATTTGGATTTCACAGAGAGAGCTTCCAATTTATGTATGCAAGGCCTTGGCAACGAGTCGATGATTTCTACTTGAACATTGTCCGTGCCAACTTGTCTCTGCCACTTCTCTTCGGAGCCCAGGTAATTTTGTAATTTTCCTGCTTTTAACATTTGAGCCCTAATTTTCTCATTTCGATTCGATGGCTTCAATATAAAAGGAATGCTATCTTACATGCTGCTATCACTTTGTACTTGAAAATTATGCATGATTAGGTGTGTGGGTACTGCCTTTCACTATTTTTGTATGTTAATTCGCGACTTTCAATCAGACACTTGTTGTTGATCATAATGATACTGGAATTGCAGCACTTTCTGATACATGTGAGTTGGAAAGTGTTGCAACTGAGGATCGCAGTGGGAGGCGGGCAAGGACAACGTTCAAAATCATTCTTTCGTATCACGGGGGTTCGTTTGATGGGTGGCAAAAGCAGCCAGGCTTGAACACCGTCCAAAGGCATGTTGCTCTTCTTACAAATTCTACAGTCTTGTGCATATTTCAAACGACATGTCTTAGGAAGCATCGTTGATTTGTCCAGGGCTCTTACGAATTGTTGGATGGGATGCTTTTTTCTTATCAGAGAATTAAAATACGAGCACATGGTGGTTTCGGTCACACATAACATGCCTTTACCAATTAGCTTTCTCTTTTTGTACTTCATTTTTATGTGTATGAAAAATCCATGACCTAGTATTTAATCTTTACATTGCATATTGATATTTGAGAAAACTGTGATACAATTAAACACTTTTTTTTCTTGTCTCTTCCTTCACTGCTTTATGCCCCACTTCTGGATTCAACACACATGCCTTTTGTTTTG
This sequence comes from Glycine max, assembly GCF_000004515.6. Taxonomy (NCBI): domain Eukaryota; kingdom Viridiplantae; phylum Streptophyta; class Magnoliopsida; order Fabales; family Fabaceae; genus Glycine; species Glycine max. The sequence continues at coordinate 40,084,852 of NC_038241.2, forward strand.
TAACTATATTAATATGTACGGTAGTCAAAATGAACAAGTGTGTTACCATGAATTATCTTTTTATTGGATGATCATTATGCTTATTGCTCTTGTACTCATTTCTTCATGCAGCATAGTAGAAGGGTCACTTGGTAAATTTGTTGATGAAAAGAAAACTCAACTGCTCAAGGACAATGGTTTGCCTATTGAAGGTTGTGCTGTTGTTGCTGGTCGTACAGACAAAGGAGTGACAGGCCTTCAACAAGTCTGTTCTTTCTGTAAGTCATTTCCCTGTTCGGCTGTTCATAGCAATGGTTTTGCTATGTCCAAGCCTTTGTATATATGAATTGTCACACACTCTGATTTAAGCATGTAAGAACTTTTGATAGAAATTATTTATAACATATTAAATACTAGTTAAAGAAGCAAAGAAATCTTCATTTCTTCAGTAGACTGTTCCCATGTTCTTATGTATGGAATCAAGAACACTAAAACATTCTTGCACGAACACAAGTTATAGTCTTGGAGGAAATAGCTCTAATTATGCATGGATTTATTTTTCAATGTATTAAATTATTGTTATGCCATGAAAGGAAAGGAAATGTTCAGAAGTTACATAATTTTTTCCCAATTATTGAGGCATGCAGGGCGGGTGGGTGAGTGGGTTCATTTTTAGCATTTTTTGGTTTTGGTTAAGCCTTTTTGCCCCTGATCTAGGGTTCATTATGCACAGACACTTGGAAGAAGGATGTTAAACCAAGAGATATTGAGGATGCTATCAATCATGCAACACCAGGAAAATTTAGGGTCATATCAGTTTCTGAGGTAATATCCTTAAGTAATCTGCAATGTGAAGCTAATATTCAATAGAGATATCAATTGCCTTGAATCCAAAGAAAAAAGCAAACGAAATAAAAAATATGGCTTGCAGAATTGAGTTCTTTGTTGTTCACACTTCACAGTATAGTTAATCTGATAAGGTATGACTTACTGTAGGTGTCACGTGTCTTTCATCCTAATTTCTCTGCCAAATGGAGGCGTTACCTTTATATTTTTCCACTCACCAATGGAAGGTATACTGACCAAAGTAATGACAATGGGCACTTTTACAACAGTTGTAAATATAACGAAATTCATGATTCTGCCAGCAAGGATGAGTTAGAAAATGGAAAGAAATCCTACATGTTCAGCACAAGCAAAGTAAACCGGCTTTTGCGAAAATTAGAAGGAAAATTGTTATCCTACAAAATGTTTGCCCGTGATACAAAAGCTTCAAGAAATGAGTAAGAACTTAATTCTTGAATTTCTATCTCTGCTCACTTCATTATCTCATTCATCTGCAGTGCACATTATAGAAATTACCACATAATATTCTTCAAGGCTGAAAGGGCTCTTGTGTGAGGGAGCATGTTAGAAATATGATATAAAACCATTCATATGTTTTCACCTAATAGTTTAAACTTTTGAGATTGCTGTTGCATGACACCACTTGCATATTTGCTTGGTGTTACCAATTACCATGACCTAAAAGAGGAAAATTATCATTCATTCAATTGGCTTATGACTGTCATTCTGTTTCAGTGGTCCCCCAACTGAGTGTTTTGTTTACCATGCTCGAGCTATGGAAGTTAAGCCGCCTACAACTGTGAGTGCCATGTAACCTTTTTTTGTGTCTTACCTTTATCTCTTTTTTGTTGCCCACAATTGTTATTCTATAAATGAAATTATTTGAGCTTGTGCGGCTCTTGGTATGTGTGGTTAAGCTTGTGGATGTGGCTTGCCCCAGATTGGCAACATTGCTTTGCCCAAATATGGCTGGCTCTATTAGAGGAAGAATAGATTCATTTTATTTCTAGCTTAGCTTCACGCTTATTCTTTCACACGGTTTAGGCAGAAACATGACTGAGAAACCAAGAGTTGAATTCAAGTCATATTCATTAACCATTTGATGAAAAATCAATTATTCATAATATTATTCATCAGAATGGCTGGGGTAAATTTTTCCAAGTGAATAACAAATATGGGAAATAAGTGCAATTGCTGAAGAGTGCATGACTAAATGGGAATTTTTGACACAAGCATCATTTAAAGGACTAGAGAACCTTCTGTTCATTCATTAGGATCTCAATGGTTTTATAATGCATTCACATACACATTATGAGATATATAATGGAATCTTGTTAACTAGCTGGAGATTCTTTTACTTGCTGAGAGAAAAGCTATATTTATGTTTGATTTCACTTGTGACATTTTTAGGATCATGGAGAAGAAACAAAGGTTATGTGTGTTGAGCTGGTAGCTGATCGCTTTTTGCGTAAGGTAACTGTTGTGTTTTTGCTTTCCTTAGAGGAAACATATATACATTGAAGTTTTTGGCTTTTCTTACTTGGAACTGTTACTAAATATAGATAATGAAATTGTTGATGCAAATATGAAAAGTAAAGCATCATAAGTTTGATTGTAAGGTTAATGTAACTTAATATGAATAGAAGTTGATATATTAACATGGCTTGGAGTAAAACCTTTTATTGTTCTAAATATTATAACAAGTTGATGTTCCAAACACAGATGAATCAATTTAAAGGACACAAGCTTTATCCTTCTACCGATAGAAGGTTTTTCTAATTACCTGATTGCTTTCTGGCTCATAGCTTGCCTTCAATAGTCCTTTTATTCTCCATAATATTTGCAAAGTACTGTTCTCTTTTGTTTTCCTGTGAAAATCTTAGTCTTAATTCCTCTCAGTAAAATAATTGGCGTGCTAATTTGGGCTAAAATTTGCTGCTTCTGTGGCATGTGTATTTGTTTATTTTCACTCCCTGACTTGGTTGAGGCGCATCATATTTTTATAGATGGTTCGAGTACTTGTGGCAACCTCAATTAGAGAAGCTGCTGCTGGTGCTGAAGATGATGCCTTGATAAAGCTCATGGATGCCACATGTAGACGTGCTACTGCTCCTCCAGCACCCCCTGATGGTTTATGTCTAGTTGATGTAGGGTATACTGAATTTGATCCCAAAAAATGCTTCATTCTGATAGAGTAAAGCTTCGTTAAAGTGGAAGAAATCTTTCATTTGATGGAAAAAAGTGGTAAGCTCATATGTCTACTAGGTTCCTGACCAAATTTGTAGAGTCAGTCACACTTGCAGATTTTAATCCGGGGCTGCATTTTTTATGCAATATTTTGCAATTGGATCTTTCACATTCCACATTGTCATTTTATGATTACGAGCCGCTCCGGCGATGAAATTGTATTAGATTACTAAAAATTGGCATCTTGGCTCTCCTTTTCTGTACATTTACATTTTTATTTATTGTTTTCTTACAGCTGAAATATAGCCCTTTTTTGAGTTGCTTTTCCATGTGATGCGTGTATATGGTTTTGTCCCTCCATTCTCATGTGCACTATATAAGTTGGATTTTTATTTTTTTTTACTGAAAATCTAAAACATTATTGATGGTATGTTTAGTTTAAGTTAATTTTAGAGAAATAATTTTTTTTCCAGTTTTATCAGAGAATTACAATTTTAAAATTTTTTAAAATAAACTAATATAAACTCGTATTCACTGACTTGATAACGTATATGCAAGTATTTTGTAGGTATAATGTAGAAATGCTATTGGTCATTTCACCTTTTATCAAATCAGTGAGTGTCGATTTTCAGCTTTGATTTTCACCTTTTACTGACTTGAGTAACAAACAATTAATGATAGTTGTCATACTAGCAATGACCACCCTCTAAATTTTTTATTTTTTTGTTATTATAAAATTGATATGATGTTATATTTAATTATTTCTGCTTATAAATACCCACACACATTTTAAAATCCATTTCACAATTAAAAGAAATAACTCATTTTATTCTTCAAAATCATTATCCTTTATTGTTTTTTTTTTTTATCTTTTCTGATTACAGATGAGTAATGATAAACATATTGCTAGGGTTCTTCATTGAGTGCCTAAATGAATGTGATTATACATGAGCTTAAATATATTTTTATCTTGTGATGAGTCTCTAATAAAATAATAATTTTATTTTTGATTCTTGATTTAGTCTTTGATAAATTAATAAATTTTATGATTGCTTTATAATAAATATTTTTTATTTGTTATTAGTCGGGATTAAAATAAAATATAAAGGACCAAAAATAAAAAACAAAAGTGTTTTTTATGAGGGACTCAACCAAAAACAAAAATTTATTAGGGAACAAATATAAAATTTGAATATTTATTAGGAATCAAAATCATATTTTTATGTTTATTTTCTAATAAATTTTTACCTTGAGATGAGTCCTTAATAAAATAATAATTTTGTCTTTAATCCTTGACACTTATTTTTAGGTTATGATAAGTTAATAAATTTTGTGTTTATTTGATGATAAATATTTTTTATTTTTTATTAATCGGGATTAATGTCTAATAATAGGTAATTATCTCTGCACCAATCCTTTTGTCCTGGAGTGGAAGTTGACTATGTCCTAGAGACCCACTCGAGAGGGTCAAGTGGATCAGATAACTGAGATAAGTTATAAGTGCAACGGAGAGAGGGATAGACGATGAAACTTACGGTATTATATAAAAACACCCCTTGTAGGCTAACATGCATATGCAGGGTTTGATGATGTTTTAGTGGGAGGGAGTGTAACGTTGTTGGGCGATGTTTGGTCAAAGCAGAGTCATGAGAACAGAAAGGAAGCCTTAAAAATAGGGTGCTGTGGAAATTTAAGGGCTCTCCGGGTCCTTCTCGCGTTGAATACACGTTCTCATGCAACCAAGAAAATAATAAGGAACTTGGTCAACCTCTGCATGCAATGCAAATTATTCCTTCCCTCCTAAAACCAACCCTTTTTTCCATCTCCTATTCTTGGCTCTCCTTTTCTAAAATCCAATGCAATCAAAACTTTTCCATCCTCCCAACCCTTTATTCTCATTTTCACTAGCACCCTTTCCCCCCCTTGCGAGGCAGTCTCTTCTTTAGGGCGTGCATGCCGCCCCTAGTGCCTATAGCCCTTCACTATGGCACTAAGTGGTTGGCATTGTTGGACAATACTATTCATCTACCTATCGTCACATTTCACTGTTGTTCCTTCTTTTGGAGCTTCTGACTCTGAATTGCTCCTTCAAGTCAAGGAGAACTTGCAAACCCACAACGATGAATTGTCCTCGTGGAACGCTTCGATTCCTCCTTGTTCTGGTGCTCGTTCCAATTGGCGCGGGGTTCTCTGCCACGAAGGAAAAGTGTGGGGCGTGAAGCTTGAGAACATGGGCCTCAAAGGGGTCATTGATGTGGACTCTCTCAAAGGCTTGCCTTATCTTAGAACGTTGAGTTTCATGAACAATGATTTCGAGGGTGCATGGCCTGAAATTGACCACCTCATTGGTCTAAAGTCTATTTATCTTTCCAACAACAAGTTTTCTGGGGAGATTCCTTTTAGAACTTTTGAAGGGTTGAAGTGGTTGAAGAAGGTTCATTTGTCCAACAACCATTTCACCGGTGCTGTTCCAACTTCGCTCGTATTGTTGCCGAGGCTCATAGAGTTGAGGTTGGAGGGAAACAAATTCAATGGTCCCATTCCACGTTTTACTCGCCATAACAAATTGAAATCATTTAGCGTTGCTAACAATGAGTTGAGTGGCGAAATTCCTGCCTCCCTTAGAAGGATGCCAGTTTCTTCCTTTTCTGGTCAGTACTAGTGACTCATTAATATTTCATTAACATTTGCCCGATCAAAAAAATATTTCATTAGCATTTCAATTATTAATATATAACATATCAGTCTTAACCAGTAACCTTAGAACATTGATAAAAAAAATGAGAAAATATTTAATGTGAAAATCATAGAAAAAGTAAAAAAGTCATGAACAATACAACTTTATCCATTCCAATAAAAAAAGTTTCTACTTTGTTCCTTAACAAGTGCACTAAGGGAAGTGGTCAGCATTTGTCATAACATATATAGATGTTTTGATTTTTTGTGTTGACATGACACTAAAGCATAGCATCAATGTTCTAAATAATGAGCATGCAGGTAATGAAAGGTTATGTGGAGGCCCGTTGGGAGCATGTAATTCGAAGCCCTCGACTTTGAGCATTGTTGTGGCTGTGGTGGTTGTTTGTGTGGCAGTGATTATGATTGCAGCAGTAGTATTATTCATCCTTCACAGAAGAAGAAATCAAGGGTCAGCAACGTCCGTGGAGAATCCACCCTCTGGGTGTAACAAAGGACGTTTGAGGGAAGTGGGTAGTGAAAGTATGAGGTCAACAAGATCAATAAGCTCCAACCACAGCAGAAGAGGGGACCACACGAAGCTATCTTTTCTGAGAGATGATAGGCAGAGGTTTGATTTGCATGAGTTGCTGAGAGCCTCTGCAGAGATTTTGGGCAGTGGCTGTTTTAGCTCTTCTTACAAGGCTGCTTTGTTGAATGGCCCAACAATAGTGGTGAAGAGGTTCAAGCAGATGAACAATGTGGGGAAGGAAGAGTTTCAAGAGCACATGAGAAGGCTAGGGAGGTTGAGCCATCCTAACTTGCTTCCTCCTCTGGCTTACTATTATAGAAAGGAGGAGAAGCTCGTCGTCACTGACTATGTTCAGAATGGCAGCCTAGCTGTTCGCCTTCACGGTAATAATTATTATAAAAGTTAACAATCTGTGCATTGTGATTAAATGACCTTTAGTGACTTCTATTATTTATTCATATATAAATTGACAAATTAACATTTCTTTACAAATATCTTTACTTGTTTCAGGACACCAATCCATTGGAGAACCAAGCCTTGATTGGCCAATCCGGTTGAAGATAGTGAAAGGCATAGCAAAAGGTCTTGAATATCTATACAAGGACATGCCAAGCCTAATTGCACCCCATGGAAATCTCAAGTCCTCTAATGTTCTCTTGACTGAATCATTCGAGCCACTCCTCACAGACTATGGCTTAGTCCCAGTGATAAACCAGGATCTGGCTCAGGACATCATGGTGATATACAAGTCTCCTGAGTACTTGCAACAAGGAAGAATTACAAAGAAGACTGATGTGTGGTGCCTTGGAATACTAATTCTTGAGATTCTAACTGGGAAGTTCCCTGCTAACTTCTTGCAACAAGGTAAAGGGAGTGAGGTGAGTTTGGCAAGTTGGATTCATTCAGTTGTCCCAGAAGAGTGGACAAGTGCTGTGTTTGATCAAGAAATGGGGGCAACAAAGAACAGTGAGGGAGAGATGGGGAAGCTTCTCAAGATTGCCTTGAATTGTTGTGAAGGGGATGTGGATAAGAGGTGGGATTTGAAAGAAGCAGTTGAGAAAATCCAGGAGGTCAAGCAGAGGGATCATGATCAAGAGAATTTTTTTACTTCTTATGCTAGTGAAGCAGACATGAAGTCTTCAACTTGAATATTGTATGATTGCTGAGACTACGTACCTTAATTAGTTATTGATTCCTAGATTTTCTGTCCCTTTGAAAAGAATGCCACATGACATGAACGGGAGATGGAATATCTGGGACTTTTTTCTTTCTGCTATGGTCTTTCATGATGTAATAGCCATGCATAATGCAGGAAAGAAAAAAATAATAGAGAAGGGTATTATAATATGGGCTTGAAGTTAAAGTTGAATGAGTAATATGATAGGGTTTTGCTGGATTTGTATAACCAGCGTCTATCCGATAAACAGGATTGTATACAACTATAGACGTGGTTAATATTAACCATTTTTTAGATAAATAAAGTTTTTTTTTCACTGCATTTTTTGAGATGAAGTTAATCGCTATTAAACATTTTAATAATAATTTTATGACTATTAGTCACTTTTTAAAAAATTATGACACTATTAATCATTATGAGGTAAAATGAACTATTATTAGACATTTCAATAATCCCACAACACTATTAATTATATCAATAATTGTATATAATCATACTAATTTATTATTAATTAGTTATGAAGTAAAGTTAATCACATTTACTGTACGTGTGGTCGTAAATAATCTTGTGACACTTTAACTACTTATCATATAAAGTTAACTACCATAACACATTTCAATAACATTATAACATTATTAACTACATATCTATAATTTTATATAATCAAGTTTATTTACTCTTAAGTATTTGTGAAACAAAATTAATCGTATATATACACAAATCAAGTGTGCTAGGTAGATGTCGATTGTTCACCGGGCTTACATTTCTCCTTTTCCAAATTGAGTCACCAAAGACATGTCTTATTTCTTGAATAAAGATCAATCGTCCACCCAAGTTCTGCCCACACCCATGGTTCACATGGAAACATGATCAATTATATGTATAAATATGATATTTTTAAATGATTAAAAGTAAATAAATGTAATTATATATTATTATTGATATATGGTTAGAGGTTATTGGAAAATATATAATTATTTAAACATGTTTTTAAAATTTAGACAAATACTTAGATGAAAAGACTTGATTTTTTAATTTTAAAGATAATAAGAAGGAGTAATTCTAATTTTGATCTCTCAACTATTACCATTATGTAACTTTGATCCTCTCATGTACAATTGTGCATGTTAAGTTCAATTTTTTTTTTCCAAAATGTCACTCAAGTCCCTAAGTCACTTGCTCCAAGATCCTTTTCTTCAAAACCAACATAAGAATCAAGAGAGCTAATTCAGTTAATTGAAGATAATATGTGAGTTATTGTAAAGCTTTAAATACATGCCTTCCATTTTTACAAATAAAAAAAATATGAGAAGTATCATGCCACTTGACTTTTTTGGTGTATATATCAAATATATTATATATAATATTAATGGAGGAGAAATCAAAAGTGCACATATATCCGTTGATACTAAATAAATAATATAATATTATAAAATCTAATAAATATTTTTTTTGAAAGAGATAAAATCTAATAAATAATAACTTATACTTTTTAATACTACCATGTATACCAGTAGAAACATAAATATTGTGTTTGCATTTCTATTGTGTTGTTGTGTAAAAAATTAATATATTGCAATAATTTCCAATGTAATTGAAAACAAATTGAATAACACAACTAAAAATAATTAATTACCACATGAAAACTATAATAATATTGACTTTGAAAGAAATAGTCTCCCTCTCTCTTTTTCCATAAATTGCCTTCTAGTTGACAATGACAGTTCCAACTATATATCACATGAAAGGTTTGTTAACTTAAATTAATTAAACAATAATTACAATGAATTAGAATAAAAAAAATCAAAGATAAAGATTAATTCCTTGAAATTTTGTATCGTACTTACGTCATCCATAATGACACAAAATGAAAAAAGAGATAAAAATGAAATAGTGGAGAGTGATTAGTGGGTGGTTACCATTTTGGTTAGGGGGTCAATATTAATATGCATACTATTGTGTTATTGTGGTAGAAACTAATTTATTGGGATAGAAGTGAAGAGCAAAACAAAACCACAAAAGAATTCTAAAAAAAGAAATTAAAGAGAATTAATTATTATTATTACTTTAATATTAGTAAGGATAAAATAGTCTAAAGAATGTAGAGACCAAAAACAATTATACAAAATTGTATCCCCTTTGTATACTGGTATAAATATTTTAATTATAAATCAATCTTTTTGTATTAAACTTTTTTTTTCTTTTATATAAAGCATGTCTATCTTCCTAAAACTAATTATGGCTGCTTTTGTGTCAACCCTTGTAGATTATCGCAATGTGTGCCACTTGATGTACGCGTGAATATTTACTAATTTTGGAAGGCAACAACTAAATGCAAACTAATAAAAGGGTTGGCAATCTGCCAACAGAACTCGAAACTTCTATTAGAATTTCAAAGAATGCTTAAAATAGCGCTGACAATAGTCACAACTCGTTATGGTTGTTTGTGCACTTACGTTTACTAAATTGTTTCTTTGAAAGCTTCATATATATAACCTGTCTCTAGGAGAATCCAAAACTAACTAATGCCCCCGAGACAAATTGTTCAAACATCAATTTATTTCAGCTAGCAAATAATTCAAAGGGGGGAAATTATAAAGATGTCAAGGTTGATTCAAGAGAAGAAGCTGGGTGCAGGACGTGTTGTGGCAGTGGCAATTGAAAACAACAAAACAAGCCAATATGCAGCGAAATGGGCAGTTGACAATCTTCTTCCCAAAGACCAAGCTCTCCTATTGCTCCATGTTAGGCAAAGAGTATCTTCCATTCCTACGCCAAGTAATAATTAAATCTCTATCTGCCTATATATATTGCTTCAAACATGGAAGGTCAATTTCGTAACTTTATGTGTACATTAGCATTGGTTGTTTAATGTTCTTAGGCCCTTTTAATCAAAATAAATACTTTGTGACACACATTAGTGACTTGAATTGAATGCAGCGGGAAACCTTGTATCCCTTGAAGGCAACGATGATGTGGCCAGAGCATACATGCAACAAATGGACAACGAATCCAAGGAGCTTTTCGCTTCATTTCGTGTCTTCTGCAATAGAAAGAGCGTTAGTTCTTACACATTATTGCTCCTTTCATTTCCATCTTTCCACAATAAAATTATCATACAAGTCTTTTATTTTATTTTTTTTCTTAATTGGTTTCCTTTTCAATGTCTTTTTTTTCTTTTTTCTTTTGAATTCACCACAGATACAATGCAAAGAAATCTTATTGGAGGACATGGATATAAGTAAGGGATTAATAGAAGGTATTTCTAAGTATTCCGTGGAGCTTCTGGTACTCGGGGCAGCTTCAAGGAGTGGTCTTGTCAGGTAATAATATTCCTTCCTCATCAAAACACGGAAGCATCCTATTTTTGATGAATTACATGTTAGCCAAGTCTTAGGAGAACATTAATTTTGATTAGTTGTTTATGACAGAAGATTTAGGACATCTGATGTTCCAAGTCTTGTGTCCAAAGGGGCACCACCATTCTGCACTGTGTACATTATTGCCAAAGGAAAAATCTCATCTGTGAAAACTGCAACTGCTCCACTAACTGCTAAACCTCCAGCCCGTAACAATACAATGCAGCCGCAGCAGTCTCTCCAAACTCCTGAGAGAATGGATACACAAATAACACGTAACCCCATCCCACCACGACGTATGCCAATTTCTCTTTAATATCTCATTGTTTTATTTTTTTTACTTTGGTAACATTGTTCATGAGAAACACAACATTATTTGTATCTCTGCCAGCATCATCAGAGAAGCCATCATACATTGTCCGCCAGCTATCATCAGATGAAGACGAAATCATGTAAGTACCTCATGAATCCTTAGTTGGAGTGACACAATAATGTGATTGGAGTAGAAACCTTATATGTTTAAAGTTCAAAAATCACATAAGCTATAATGATATCATTGCCATGCAAGAAACATAAGAATGCTAATTACAAATGTCAATATGTTCTAAAATGGAGATGTATATGAGAGTTGGAGATGAATGAATATTTATGCTTCAGACAGATTTCATGGCTTACTGAGAGAACTAACTTGATATTGTATGGACAGATCACCATTCACCAGATCTGGTAGAGGAAATTACATATCATACGAGTCCTCAATTCCCGACTCTGATATTTCATTCGTGAGCAGTGGAAGGCCAAGTGTTGATAGGATGTTCCCTTCAATGTATGATGATATGGACTCTGGAACTAATCGGCTTTCAACAGGCTCAGATTTTGATGTCAGAAGCTTTGGTTCTTCATTCTCAGGAGCCAAGTCAATAGATCATGGTGACTATTCATTCAGTTCACAAGACAGTGGGACATCGATGTCATCGTCAATGTTTTCAGCTTCGGTAGGCTATATATATATGTGTGTGTTTGTGTGTGTGTGGTTAACTAATCTACGTTATTGACATGCCAAAACACCCATGATTGATGTAGCATGACTTTTGCTTGCCTTTCTAACTTGTCAAGATCAAGTTTGAGGCTCTAAGGCATACTATAGAGATAATTAACATGGCAGGACAAGATTTAACAAATGTCTTGTTTGAAATTATAGGATGAAGTGGAAGCTGAAATGAGGAGACTGAAGCTAGAACTGAAGCAGACAATGGAATTGTACAGCTCAGCGTGTAAGGAAGCTATGACAGCAAAGCAAAAGGTACCTAACATGCAAGTTCTTCGAATATTACTGTGTCATAAAGTTGTTAAATCATGTAATCTACAAATCACATACTGACTAATTGACACTATTCTCCAACAGGCACTAGAACTTCAGCGTTGGAAAGTGGAAGAACAAAGGAAATTGGAAGACGCACGATTAGCTGAAGGAACAGCATTGGCAATGGCTGAGAGGGAGAAAGTTAAATGTATGGCTGCCATGGAGGCAGCAGAAACATCTCGAAAAATTGCAGAGTTGGAAGCACAAAAGAGAATGAGTGTAGAGTCCGCTCACAAGAAGAAGAACGCAGATATCCTTTCACATAGTCCTGCCAGGTACAGAAAATACACTATAGAGGAGATAGAAGAGGCAACAAAATTCTTTTCCAACTCTCTCAAGATTGGCGAAGGTGGTTATGGACCAGTCTACAGGTCTGAACTAGACCACACGCCAGTTGCAATAAAAGTGTTAAAACCAGATGCAGCTCAGGGACGTTCACAGTTTCAGCAGGAGGTATGAAAATGACTATATATAGAAACATGATTTGTACCCTATAGTTGAATTGAATGAATGAATTTGACATTTGGTGCATGCAGGTTGAAGTGCTAAGTTGCATAAGGCATCCAAACATGGTTCTCCTCCTTGGAGCATGCCCAGAGTTTGGGTGCTTAGTGTATGAGTACATGGCTAATGGAAGTTTGGATGATTGCCTCTTCCGGAGAGGCAACAAACCAGCTCTTCCTTGGCAACTAAGATTCCGAATTGCTGCAGAGATTGCCACCGGGCTCCTTTTCCTACACCAGACGAAGCCCGAACCCCTGGTGCATCGCGACTTAAAACCCGGAAACATTTTGCTTGACCGTAACTATGTGAGCAAGATCAGTGATGTGGGATTGGCAAGGCTTGTCCCTCCTACAGTTGCAGACACAGTGACACAGTATCGCATGACATCAACTGCTGGAACTTTCTGTTACATTGACCCTGAGTATCAGCAAACGGGCATGCTGGGAATCAAATCTGATATTTATTCACTGGGGATCATGCTTCTACAGATGATAACAGCCAAGCCACCAATGGGACTGACTCACCATGTTGGAAGAGCTATTGAGAAGGGGACTTTTGCGGATATGCTCGACCCAGCCGTTGAGGACTGGCCAGTTGAACATGCCTTGCATTTTGCCAAGCTTGCATTGGCGTGTGCAGAAATGAGAAGAAAAGATAGACCTGATCTTGGAAAAGTTGTATTGCCTGAGCTCAACAAACTCAGAGATTTTGCTGAAGAAAACATGCCCATGATGATGATGTTCGGTATGTCCACTGGATTCACTCCCAGAAACAACTACAATTACTCAAGCTCCACCTTTTCCTCAGTTCAAGTGAGTCAGTCACCATCACTCATAATTAAGTCGTTTAATTTCTTCACCTTATATTACAGTCAGTAACATCACATTCTTTTCTTTTTGTAGGACTCCATGAGTGAATCCCAGTCAATGTCAGGGATGTCTGGATATGAAAGCCGCTCAAGCTCATCGTCACCGGGGAGAATGTAAACTGCACTTAATAATGCTAATATGTTACAAGTGGACGACAAGGCAGCAGGTTTAACAACTTGATGACATCACAACAAGCACTTCAAAGCCAAGTTTTAGTTTACTTTGTCTTGAAGAAACTCGAGAATGTATCTAGCGGTTTTTGTCAATCTACAAAATCCATAGTCGAGTTTGATTAGTTTTCAACTTCATTCAACTTTTTCTAGAAAGCACAATGAACTTAAGTCACGTCTGTACCTTTTTCCCTAAATTGCTAACCTCGCTTTCAAATATCAAAGGTCGTTTCTTTGTTCCGTGACTAATGTCTGACGGCCCAGACGACAATTTCCATGGCTGATAAGGTCACGAAAAGGGCTGGATTACATTAAATCTCTCTTTTCTCGATGAATACAATTAACATGGATCATAAAAAAGATAACATAAACAAAATCTATTCTAAGTATCTAGCGACGCCAATTGATCCATATAACAAACCCAGTCTATTAGGATAAGGTTAAGTTTTTATTACTGTATCTAGCATCGAGCTCTTAATACAAGATCCTCTAAACCAACCATTGTGACAACTATGACTTCCGAAAAAAATGCAAGGACCTATTCTTAATTCCTTGCAATAATATTTGGGATGAAATCAAACATGAATTAATTGATTTTACAATATAATTATGTGAAGAAAAGGAATGTACGAGACTAATTATCAAAATTTCATTAAAACATTCACTTCGAGGCACTGACAACACGGCGATTACAAAAAGCAATTCTGACATCACACAATCATATTCATCAGGCAGTTGAACCAGCTAGTTCGTTCACCCTGTTAGCGAGTACCATCTTCTGCGGAGGCTGCATTGAAAAAGACATCAAATCAAATAACTTACAAAATAAATAAAAAATTGTCAACAAAAATTACAATAAAATAGGACAATTAAGACAACTTTTTTTTTAACGTTTAGGTTTAGAAACTCCCAGAATACATTAGCAAGGATGCTCAATACTATCGGCAATAGGACCATTCTTGTTTTCGTTCGTTCTCAAAGATCACTCAAGAACGTCTTTAATTTATAAACTTGCTAGTAGCTCCTCATCTTCTACACACCATTTTGACATAATGCATACGCATGCACTTAATGATTTAGTTATCTAGGGTCAAATTAAAAAAACTAAGATATTGGGAGAACCACAAGCCCAAAAGTTAGCTCAAGAGGTTGGAGACTCTAGGACGATATAAATCTCACAGTATGCTCACGAGCGCTCTTGCACCAAACTCAAGTGTCATGACCATCTGACCTTTTTCAATACCACCCATCATCCAAGTGTCGCTGTGTGCTAGCTCTTCACTAGCCAGGGACAGACACTTCTACGCCAGTGTCACCATGCTCAAGTGCCGTTTGCTTGCAACATGAGCAGTGGCAAGCTTTTATACCAATTGTTTCATGATCTTGGGATAACTATATCCTACATCACGCACATGAGCATCTGATGTGAGCCTTGAGTCTCACACCAAACTTGTGAGCATCTGATGCACAAGCAACTAGACTGTAACACTACATTTTTGTATCCAATCCAAACCCTGATTTGATGAGCCAAAAACTTCTAAAAGCAGCTTTCCATAATTGTCTCAAAATCCTGGACAAGGTCTATCAGCTGGAACAGGAGATTTCAACACTATACAATCAATCATGATAGGTAGTATTGAAGGATTCAGTGTATGATTCTACATGCAAGTTCAAGTGAGTTTTCCTACCAAAATTGGTCGGCTTCAACAACGAAAGTAATTTTTAAATCCATTGTTAGGGACATTAATATTTTCAAGGTTATATTGGGTTCTTACCATTGCCAACTCTTCCTCGTGTTTTGGAATAAAAGCAGTATCAACCTTTCCATTTCTGAAATCCTGTAAAACAATGAAGGTATGACATATATTAGATTTAGTCATTTAAATTCTGACTTTTGACTAACAGAAAGTATTGTTAAAGGATAAATGTTACCAAAAGTACATATAAAAGGCACACCTACCTCTATGTCAAGGATAAGTTTATGATAATCAATTGTAGTAGGAACTCCTGTAACAAAATTGAAACTGTTAATTATACGATACAAAGTGAAGGGTTTAAAACAAGGATCAAGATCATCAGCACATTCTTTTTACAACTAAGGTTTAAAAGTGCAGAGATCTTTGTGGCAAAATTAGTTCAGTAGATATGATCCCTTGGATCAAAAAACTGAACCTCCAGCAATTTGTTTCAAACTACAGAGGATCAGTTCTTTAAACTAACTTTTTGTTCTTTTAGCAAAGTATATTAACTGAGGTGCAAAGAAAAAGTATTTGATTCTTTTTTGTCAGAATAATCAAAATCATAAAAATCCTATTATTTTACCTGTGATAATAGTGTCATCAAGTGCCCTTTTCATGCGTTCAATTGCTTTTTCTCTTGTTGGAGCCCATACAATCAGCTACAAAAAATTCACAAAGTCAAGACAAGATTAAGGGTTTGAAATAAAAGGTGCACTTCACATATAGTTGTGTTTATTACATCTAAGCCTCCTCACAACATAAATTGAAACTTACATTTAGAATATATTACACCCTGTTCATTTAATATTTTGAACCCTCTTTTTTTTTTTTTTTTTGCTTTTTTCCTCCATTCATTCTATCCACTTGTGTGGGAAAACAAAACACATACCAATAGGCAATATGTTCTCCTTTTTAACAAATATAGTAACCTTTTAATTTATATTTATAACTTATCATTGTTTAAATCCAAAAAGCCCAAGCATCAAGAAGAGAAACAAACTTAAAATGCAATTGAGTTTAAAAGGAAAAGACTATGATTAATATACATTTGTATTAAATATTGATGTTATTTATTACATTGAATTGTACAACTAGATACTTTATATATTGACAGGAGATAGGCAAGTTACACAAATTTGAAGTTCATATGGAACATAAAAACATAAACTAAAATCATGTAGTATAGCAATCCAGATGAGGATGCAAATCAATTCTATAAAAGAGAACAGATTGGCACACCTTTCCAAGAAGGGAGTCATAGCTTGGAGGAACCACATAATCAGGATAAACATGGCTATCCATTCTAACAAATGGACCTCCAGATGGCAAGTATGCTGTAATTCTACCTGTTATTTGAGGGGAATGTCCTTATATTAATAATCTTAAATAAAAAATAAATCAACCATAAAATGCAAGCACTCGACACAACAAATTCAAATACTGAGCTATTTTTTAACATATTTTTCCACAAATACACCACTGATAGATCAAGATACCTGGCCCTGGTCTAAATCCCTTAAAAGCATCTTCTGCATTGATACGGCATTCAATAGAATGTCCTCTGAGGACAATATCCTCCTGCAGAAAAACTACAATAAGAGCAAGATTCTAAAAAGTCAAAAGTAAAATATCTCCTCTATTACCTGTTTGTATCGAAGTTTTTCTCCCATAGCTACACGAATTTGCTCTTCTATCAAATCTGTTGAGGAAATCATTTCTGTCACAGGATGCTCAACCTGGCAAAAGAATAAAATAATGGAAATTATTCACTCACAATATTGAACATTTGCCTAGGTTCATTTTATATAATACAAGAATATTAAAAATTATTTCCAACCTGGATACGTGTGTTCATCTCCATAAAGTAAAAGGAACCTCTTTCATCCAAAAGAAACTCAATCGTTCCAACACCTATGTAACCAATAGATGCAGCAGCAGCAACTGCTGCATCTCCCATTGCCTTTCGCAACTCAGGGGTCAGGGCAGGAGATGGTGCTTCTTCAAGCAGTTTCTGATTACGCCTCTGCATTGAAAAACGCATTCAACAGAACCCATTACTTCAGGTACAATCTCTTGCAACATGATTAGGAAAACAGAAACAAAAAAATCAGAAGTTCAGAACACCTTTTGATACTGCTATCTTACTATAAAGCTTGTTTTTTTTTTGCTCAGCACTATAAAGCTTGTTTAATAACATTCAAATCACAATCAAGTTCAAGGGTTTTTTTTTCTGCATTTTATCACATGTATCTCCGTTATTTGTTATCATGCAATACTAGATATACATTTGAAACTCCATTAATATAAATATAATGGAAAAAACTATAAGTAACCATTATGATGATAATTTGCTTGAATTACTGCCAAAAACATTGCTTTAATCTTTCACAATGCAGACTCAAGAAAAAAAAACTCCAGTCAGAAACACAAATTACAAGTTCACAGAACACTGTTTTTATGCTTTATTCAATGTCATTTAAACATCATCTATATTCGAGATGAGTATTAATATGTTTAATACAAACAACTAATTTGACAAACTAAACATAGACAGACAGATGGGAAATAGAGGAATTTAGATGACAGTACCTGAATGCTGCAATCACGTTCTCCAAAGTGAACAACATTACCATATTTATCTGCAAGAACCTGTCAGCCATGAAGCAAAGGGATAGATGAAATAAATACAATATTATTTACAAATCCAAGCGATCACCAACAATCATAAAGGCATTAAGCTGTAAGTACTCCAATAAGACTTAAGGATTTCATAATAATAACAAAATAATTTCATTATGTATTTCAAATCATACAGGTCTTGCACTAAAAAATGTAAGAACCCAAACCAACTAAGAATTTGTCAAATCAATTGTAAGACTGTCCATTTACTCAATCACCAATGCAGAGCTTTTCTTCAACCTGCTCTAACTTATAGCCAGAAAAGGAGGCTGCAAGGTGCTTCTACATTGTTAAATAATTAACTGTGTGATCCATGAAATTGGCATGAATACAAAATATAGAATTTAAATTGACTTTATGGACAGAACAATTTAAACTACAATGTGGAATTTTTGGGTTTAGAGTTATAACTCCTTCATTATTGTATGGATTTAGTTAACCAAATGGAATAATGTCATCAATAGACACTGTAAGTTACTACTTCAGAGCCTCTAAGACAATCAGGACATTCATATGTAAGCAAAAAGAAATTGATTATTACATTGCTCAAATGCAAAAGCTCCAGTTCTTAAGTCATTCCCAACTTCAGTGTTTCCCCAAGATCCAAGTTCTTAACAGATAAAATTTCCTTAAGGTTTTCTAATCTCCAGGCTTCAGTCAGATAATAGATTTCAATAAGAAATAAAAATAAAAATAACATTACCTGGAACTCAATGTGCCTTGGGTTTTGAATGTACTTCTCCAAATAAACCCCGTCATTGCCAAATGCAGCAGCTGCCTCACTCTTAGCTTGCTGCAAATAAATCAAATTGAAGAATTTTTTTTTTACCATATATCTTTTCCCCATCAATGGCATAAACTCTCTACCAGACTACAACTATTTACGTTCAAAATAAAATCATCTCCCTTTAATCAGAATCCATCTTGATCCATTGCTTTGTTAGAAGATATATATGGTAAAAGACTGTCCTCAAGGTGCAAGCATTCTTGCTTCCTTCAGTTCTTTTCTTTAACCTGATTTTGGAAGCTTTTAAAAAAAGTTGATTTAAAGAATGTATAAAAAAGTGATTTATTTGTCTAAAGATTTATTAGAGGCAGTTGTTTTTTATTTGGTTATGATTATCAAAAGCATTTTATATTTTAAAAGGTAGTTATAATTATAGTGTTTTTGAGAAGATACTCAAAGCAGCTTCTCAAAGTAATTAAAAATCTGATTTGTTTTAGATTCCGATTATTTAAAGAATAAAAAAACTAAACACAGCAAAAAAAAAAAAACTGTTTTTCCCCCAAAATATAAGTAATTTTTCATGAAAAAATAGATGAAAAAACAAACTATTGATCATTATGGCTTCTATACTTGATTTGTATTTCAAATTTACCACTTCTAGCTTTTCCCTTTAACTATTACAACAGATAAGAAACTAAAGACTGTAATTAGTTCAGCAGTACAGCCAACATAACAAGAACTTCCTTTCAGGCAAAAATACCTGTAACAACTTCACAAACTCATCAGGTTCTTTAGCAAGACGCATGCCACGTCCTCCACCACCAGCTGTTGCCTAAGAAACACCATACATTTGTCAGTTCAAAAAAGTTGCTAAAGAAAATTGTACACAAGAACTTCACAAGGCCCATTCAATCAGTTTTTTAATCAGCAATGAAATAAACAACATAGAATAGAGACTAATAAATATTTCTTTTCAATGCACAACTAACGAAAAAAAAAAGAATCAATGTACAAAATTGTACCCTGCCTAATTACAAATTTTCCAGTTTTGAAACAGTCATCCTTAAAATAGAATCATGCAAGTTGCTCCTGTAGACTGTAATTACAAAAGTCTGCAGAAATTCTTCCAACATCAAATCAAAAGTTATTTTAAGGATGACAAAGTAAAGAAAAGGAAACTCAGCATATGTTGCGCATTTTTGCCAAAACTTTCTTAACTAGGCTTAAGCCCTAATACAAATGGAGGATCATACCTAGAGATGAAGCTAACTTTTTTCAATGTCATTGTTGTTGGGGGGAAAAAGGCAAACACACAAACAAATGAGAGTATGCCAACATAGTACTTTCAAACAGACATATTGACTTTTGTTAAGAACCTAGCTGATATTAAATTATAGGGTAGCTTTACTCTACATTAAATTCTAAATACTCTTAAGTCTATTTCCACAAGAATTTTAAATTAATCATAATCATAATATAATTTTACTTTCAAACAAGATTCATTATCCGATGAATATTTACTGATTAAGGGATAGGAACTAGGAATAAGGAAGGTAAAAGTTTACGAGACTATGCTTTGTTAGATTCATATATAGTATTTACACATGAGAGAATATATGTTTATGTGTGTATTTATAAAGCATGTGTAGAATGATCTACATCAATCCAAAAAATTGGAATTTGCTTCAAATAGGCACAAGGTTACAAATACAAAATAATAAAGCAATCTACCTTGATCATCACAGGGAAACCAATCTCATTTGCCAGCCTAATAGCTTCTTCTGTGCTCTGTTACAATAATTCAATTCATCAAAAAGATATCATAGAATATGATATTGGCCTCCAACCTTTACATTGAGGCTACTTGTAAATTGAGCCTAATATAATACCTGTAAAAGGCCATCACTTCCTGGAACGGTGGGAACACCTGCTTTCTTCATTGTCTCTCTGGCAGTTGCTTTGTCACCCATAACCCGAATACTGTCAGGCTGAAAGTTTTAACTAAATATTCAGTATTAGCATTTGAAAGGGAAATATTAGAATAATCGATTTACAGTTACAGCTTTATAAAGTAAAGAAGCTATATATATTCAACAGGGAAAACATTAAAAATTAAGACTAATCCATTAAAATCAAATTAAAAATGTGATAACAGATGGTAACTTGCAACTGCAGGCCACCTTTGACTAGGCCTATGCTATAAAAAAGCTTAAAAACTGAACCTCACCTGTATACAGAAAAATTTCAACAAAAAATTTCAATATTAAACAGACAAACAACAGAATATCAAACACAACTCTGCAAGAACATTTTGTGTACAGGTTAACAATATTGTTACTTTACTTTAGTTACAATCTTTCAAGCTGGTCAGCATGGTTAAACACTAAACAGAAATCCTCGTACCTTTTCGATGTGTCTATATACTAATACCTAAGATATTTTGATGACTTAGTGTATTTATAGTAACTGGAAATCAAATTCCAGGGCTTCAAGATACTTTAGACAGAAGCAATTGTAGACCTCTTAATTAGCGAAGCCAATAGTACGATTTAATGGGACAGTTTAAATAAGTCTTATTCAATCCAGGCGAGCCAATTGTAAAGCTCTAATCAGTGCGGTCACCAGACAAGAAGCAAACAAACTGTGTATTCTACAAACTGCATAATCTACTCACGTTGGGCCCAATAAAGTTGATTCCATGTTCCCTGCACATTTCAACAAACACAGCATTCTCCGCAAGAAAACCATAGCCAGGATGCAACATCGTGCATCTGCGGCTAATAGCAGCCGACAGAACATTCGGGATCAGCAAGTACCTAAACAGGAATTTCAAAAACTATTTCATTAACCACACACAGATAGACACATACACATGAGCCAGAACAACAAGTGAAACTAACAAAAGGAAAAGGCAGTGAGTGACTTACGACTGGCTACTCGGCGCTTCGCCGATGCATACAGCTTCATCAGCCAGTTTGACATGAAGGGCGTCCTTATCAATGGTGGAGTACACAGCCACACACGGAATCCCCAATTCATGAGCGGTTCGAATAACGCGAACCGCAATCTCGCCTCTATTCGCGATCAGGATCTTGTCACCGCTGCAAGTCGCGTGGAGAGCACCACAGTGACGCGTTTGGCGCTGTTTGCGAACGTGGCTAACTTGA
Organism: Glycine max; assembly: GCF_000004515.6. Classification (NCBI taxonomy): domain Eukaryota; kingdom Viridiplantae; phylum Streptophyta; class Magnoliopsida; order Fabales; family Fabaceae; genus Glycine; species Glycine max. The sequence goes on from NC_038241.2 coordinate 40,106,826, forward strand.
CCGACTTGCCTAGGAAACCTCACTTTGTTTGCTCCAGCTAAAAAACTGCATTGCGAACTCTTAGTTCCTGCTTTCCCCGCAAATAAAGCCTAGTTTTGGGATCAGATTCAGAGCAATGGAACAATATGAGCATATGAATGAATGAATATAGTAATTGTAATTAGCGAATGAAATGAGAGGGTGCTTACTGCGACGGGAACAGAAGGCGAGCTAATGGACTTGCACGCTGAAAGTGTGACTTCCATTTCCCAACAGAATGAAAGAAAGGGTGATGGATGGAGCGTATGGGGAATGAAATGATGGCAAGAGAAAGAGAAGGTCTTTTGATGCGGATGTCGATGGAAACGAGGGAGGTGCGAAATTGAAAGCTCCGCCTAAATCTAAATCTAGTTGGAAGGTACTCGGACAATTTGGACTGCTACGTGGCCCACCACAATTGGGTTTCTTTCGACCTTAAAAGCCTGGTTCACTTTTTTAAAATTTAATTTTAAGAGGAGAAAAGAGTTTTGATATTTAGACATCTAAATCATTCAAATATTCAAATACTCCACTCCCATCTTTTATTTCTTTTCTCTTTCTGTTAGGTTTCAGCAAAAATAAGTTATCAACAAAGTCATGATATCTCATACTAATAATATGGTGATAAATAAATAAATCTCTACGCAAATAAGGGGTATTGATATTCAACCTCTTTATAATTTTATATTTGGTGTTCACTCAACGTGGTTAATTATGTAGGTAAATACAATAAGTCTAAAATAAAATTATATAATTATTAATCTATACTTGTGGTACTTATAGTTAAATATGTCTTACATGCAGTTAATAACGTTATAGAATTATTGAAATACTTAATAGTAATTAACTTTGTCTTACAACACATGAAAAATACATTAATGTAATTATATAAAAATATCATTTTGTATTTGCAATATTAATGGTTAAATATGTTTACATAATATTAAAATGTGTTAGTAGTTAATTATATTTTAAGAGTGTCTTTGATACACACCAAAGCACAACACAAGAAAAATCACATAAGACAAAAGCTTGAGTTGGAGAACAATTGTTTGTCTTGTGTATTTTTTGTCATTTGTTTGTATTATTTTTTAAAAAAATATCAAATATGTAATAAATGTATTTGTTTTGTCTAATATAGTAGATTTTAACAAATCAAACAATAAAAGTAGCTAATTGATCATGAAGACACTGAATAATTCCAAGCGAGACAATAATAATTCAAAAATAACAAGTTATATTACGTCAAGTATATCAACAGATCAACCACCAAAATAAGTTCATTTTCGCACTATTGATTGTAAGTTTTATTTATATACATCATCAATGTACATTCTTTTGACTCAAATACATAATAAAAATTTACCCATCCCATTAACTTCATTTGTTATATTCATCTTAACCCAGAGCATTTTTTAATTTTCGAACTTTTATTAAAAGAAACAAGCATGGTTATCAAAATTGAATTCAATTCGCTTATCAAATGAACTTTCCAAATTTTAAACCCGTATTCTCACTTTCCAGAGCGCTTTCAACATGAATAGAAGTTAATGTTTATTCCCACACACCAATAATTGATTTGACATGCTCGTTGAATAAAAGATGTCATCAAACTAGCATGACTTACCTAGTTTTCCGAGTAAAACAATAAACTAGCCAATTAAACCAATTTCAAGCGAACTAGTAACTTGACAAGTTTGAGCACTTAAAAAAAAAATTAAGATATGGTATATTTTATTTTAATTTTTCCAAGTATAACATTTATAGTTCCTTAATTTTGCAATTCAACTAATAAAATTTTGGTAGGAATTAAAACTAACATCCCGAAATATTTCAAGGGACCGAAAACATACCTCTATTATTATCTAGGAGGAATTTTCCTATTATTTTAAAAAGTTTATTTGCTAACATATTTTAAATAACATATCAAGTTATCGATTATATTTTAATTTAAATATATAAAAATAATTGTATAAATAAATTTTAGAACTAAAGTATAATTGAGCATTTTTAAATTTATTATTAAAAATTATCTAATCCAATTGTTTTTTGGCCTGTTGGGGAGACATTTATGATTTATTTATCTACTGACCGCACTGCAATCATCACAACTCACAAGAACCAAGAGGCGCATTTTACATAAGGAAATTGTTATTCCTTCAGTCATCTGGAATCTAATAATACAGATAGATCACTAAAATAATGAACTATCAATCAAAATTTGTATTGAAAATTTTTCAGCAAATTACAAACAAATATCTTCGGCACCCTCACTCCTCAAGCCCCAGACAGACTAGAGGTTCTGAAGGTAAATAAATGAATGATCTGCGACTCTCAAGATGAACCTTTATTGACCGGAATTTTCTATCTATTGACCAGATTTTTCTATCACTCTATATTCACACCCTTTACCATTAGTGACAGCATACAAATATTTACACCAGAAAGCTTTTAAGAGAAGGAAGTGGGTGCATGCCAAAAGGTTGGATGGGAAAGTAAACTTTCAGCCAGCCGGAATGACCGTGAGATATAACGTAAGGTCTGGAGAAAAACAAGTCACAGATACAAAGAATTTGCAAACATAATACCTCGTCGAAGGCTTTCACTTGCAGCTGCAAATTTCTTCTCCAAGTCAGCCTCTCCAACTGCATTAGCAGCAGCACGCAACTGGAAAAAAGCGAGACGAAAAGAACTCGATAAAATTCATCATGTCACTGTATTATCTTTGACTTTCAAATATTGAATTAAACAAGATAACTTGGAGAATGATCAAGCATACCAATTGTTTATCTTATAAGCCCCTTAAAGCTAATATTTGAATATTTTGCAACATTTAAAGAACTGAGCCGGAGCACTATGACTTTCTTCTGTCCCAAATAGGCACATTAAATTTATGTCGACCTGGGTTCTTAGTTAAGGAATTTCAAAAACTGCTAATATTTAAGAGGTAAGTGGAAAGGTTTTCCAACAATAAACCAATTTCCAAAATACAAGTAAACCACTTTTACTTTGACTCTAGTAAATTACACTTTCACTTGTGGCAAAACACCTCAAACTTCAAACATACGTCAAATATTGCATCAGTAATCAAGTTATGAAACCTAATTGAAAATGCAATAGCCCAGAATAGCACACTTTGAGTCATGCCATCAAACCACCCAACTTAACCACATTTACTTGCTCTTTTCCATCTCTTGAATAGAAAAGGACCTATTTGCAAGATGCAAGTTTTAGGCAAAATCATAGTAAAACTTGAAACACGTGGTTGTTTTCTAGAGGGTGGACATTCGTGTACCTGATTCAAAAACTCGTCAAGCCTTCTAGCACTCCGAATAATACTCCCCTCAAAGATGTCAGTCATTTGTATAACATCAGCAAAATTTGCTCCCTGGGAGAAGATTTTAAAAGGAGAGACCAAATAAATTAATATATACTTAAAACAAGTAAATCTTTCCTTTTTTCTCCCACGCATGTGAGAATGCTTACCCACCATTAGTCTCACTGTGCAGCTGAGATGTCTATACATGTCTTGGGTTTCAAATTTACGATATAAAATGAATTTTAGTGCCACAATGTATGCAGATAAGTCCTTGTTGAAGATACTATGTATGTTACTTGGTAAAGAATAAAGACTAGTAGACCATGGGACTTGTCACTCTAACCAATTCATGGGATTTTTCCCTCTGCAATGTAGAATCAACGGTCAAGCTCGGAAGATAAATTGGAAGTTATAAAAAACCACACACTAGTCTGTCACTGAAGTATAGGACGCCTAAATTGAAAAAATAAAAATATAAAGTCTGTATACGTATATTACCTTTTGTTAATGTATATATTACTAAGACTGCTCAGTGAATAGTTTCAGCTCCTGTAGTCATGACTCTCAACTCAATTTTATTAATAAAGGGACCAAAAAACAATTACAGATCAAGAGACAGTAAATGCAACAGGCATCTTTCCACTGCCAACCTCACATTCTCCTACTCCAAGAAAAACATTATGTCCTGCTGTATTCTTAAAGCTCTAACTTAAAAAAAATGATGGTTCAGGCTCAGGCAAGGTCCATGATCAGTTGTGTAACAATTTGATATATTGTTAAAATTTTATTCACTAAATCACAACTCACATTTTCCTCCCCACGTGAAAAAATGTTTATGAATTGATCCATAATGTTTACTCTACATTTTTCTGGCCCGTAGTTGCTATAAAAAAACTCTACATGTTGTCCTTGAATGAAAAAAAAAATTATGGCTTCAACAATCAGCACAGACCAATTTTTAAACATTTTTGAATGTTAAGACCAAAATGAAGAGTTTTTTGTGCAAGGGTTGAAACACAAAAATGGTGTCAAGGGTTGGAACAGTTTTTAATTTAACCAAATAATAAAAATAAACTTATCCAGCAAATAAAAACTGTCATGAATCATCAATCCAAAAGCTTAAGCTATTGGGTGAAGACACATGAATGGTTTTTATAATATATTTCTAACATGCTCCTTAATGCAGGAGGCCAAGTAAATGACTTAAAAGTATACAAGGAATTCATGCCAAAAATATGGTATAACTAACCTTTGACCATGAGTATATCACATCCATCAAGAATGGTCTTACGGTTGATTCCACATACTCATTCACATTTATATCCAATTTGCATTCATGTTGTATCTGTGACAAAAGGGTGATACCATTTATAGTTTAATTCAGAAGATAAATTCAGGTTAAGTGAAAAAACACCTACCTCAGCTATCCTTCTTGCACTATCTTGAAGCTGTTGCAGAGGCCTTGCAAGCTCTGTTCTCAGTTGTATCTGCTCAGTTGACTTATCTCCTGGTATGAAACAACTCGCAAGGGCAGCAACTTGATGATGGTCAAGGTCATTAAAAGTACCTAATGGTGGAGGGGAAATGAAGGGAAAAAAACAGGTTACAAAACATAATGAAATGTAAACTATAATTGGGAAACAAATATTGATTCACCATTAAACATTAATTCAGTGACAAGGAGTTCATCGCCTGTGTCAATCAAGCAGGCTGCTCGTCCCTTCAACTGAACTACACCATCAGCATCAATATGACCAAGCTTCTTTAAGACTCGTGAGCGATTCTTAAGTTCTTCACGAAATTTTTGTAGCTGAAAATTGCACAAATTTATTTTGATAACCATTGAACCCATTAAAATAACAAAGAAATCATGCAACAAAGGAGTTCAAGAAATTAAATAAAGGAGTACTGAGTACAGTTATCCACAATAGTGCACTCAGAATTTGTCATGAATAAAATCACTACATTAACAATCCACTGCTGTTAAGCCGTTAAATTACATGGAGCCACATGGACATTGGATACAAATACAATGCAATGCTTAGCTGACACTGTCCAGACTCCCATTCAGTTCCAAACTTCATGATTGAGTCTAGCAAAGAAAGTGAATACCTGGGAATCCCGCATTTTTGTCTTCAGTTGCTGAACTTCATGATTCACTTCTGCTTTCCTCTCAAAGCATTTAATTTGATCCATATCTTGATGCTAACTTGTAAGAAAATATTAAGGTAACACTCAAAGGGAAAGCAACACTGCATTTATCACATGGACAATATGGTTCATTTTAACAAACCTTATGCATAGGATGAGCGACCAATTTTTTCTCAAGTTCCTCAACTTGATTCACTAGTTCAACTATCTCTGAATCCCGTACGTCCATGTCCTGAAAATATTATTTTAGAGAATACAAAACATAAATAATGTTCTGATTCTGTCAAGGATCACTCAAGCTCAATAGTCTGCTGATTTGTTCTCTAAAATAATCAGAAAATAGTGTGCCTATTAAAACCTATGACTAGAGGTTTGGTTACCAAAAAGAAAGATTTTCTTTTTTTTATTTTAATTAATAGAAATCATATGGTTAAAGATCTTACCCATTAAAAAACAGAAGAATCAAATAGAGAAGTTACAAGGTAAATGCAATGAAGGAGAAAATATGACATAGAAAGGCCATTAACAGTTTTGGCTATGACATGTAAATACAGGGGAAAAAAACATTATAATGAAAAGACAGAATGTCAGCAAACAATAAATTAACAAAAGATTTGGTCTTATAGTTTACGTAAAATGCATGCATCACTGAAAAATCAAGTGCAGTTAAGCCCTAATTTTGAGGTCAAATGTTGAATAATTTTATTTTATTTATCTAACTCTTTGTTTATAAGATAGAGAACAATAACATACCAGCAACTTGTGACGTATGTGACAAATAATTACCTTTACAGGGTTAAGCTTTGGAAGACCTTGGGGAAAACGATTGCCCAGCTACTGTACAGCAAGCAGTATACTTTGCCTTGCTTCCAAGGGTCGAAGATCAGGAGGTATAGATACTCTCAGTTGACCAAGGGCAGAGATTAATGGTAATTGAACAGGAACCTATTAATGGTAATTGTACAGATAGCAGCATAAGTTTTTCAGATATAAGAAGAGTTACAACCAAAAGCCATGAAAAATGAAGTAACAGTTTGAAATGTGAACTTACCACATGCATTTCACCTTTCTCTCCAGGGCGGGGCGGACATGGTTTTGGCCGCAAACTGTTCTCATTTGAAACAGGTGAACAATGAAGTAAAGTATCAACCATATAACCACCACCAGAAGGTTTCTTAACAACATTGACCACAACACCCCAGCCCCAATCAGTTCCACCTTCTCTTACTTTGATCTGAAAGGTTAATAAGTCCATCTAACTCAGTAAAGTATGACAAGGAAAAGGAGCAAATGACCAATTAAACACTAAACAAGAACCAAAAAATGAAAAATTGTAGACAAAGACATTTAAGGGGAAAAAAAGAACCAAACAAATATGAAATGTTTACTAATAAGTAATAATTAATAAATATTGACGTGTCAATGATGTCACAAACTCATTTACACACAGTCGCTGAAGAAAAATTAGAGAAGCAAAACATAGTTCAAAATCATTTCCATGCTGATGTATGCTATCACTTACCAATCGACCAGGGACAAGAAAATAAAGAATTATTTCAGGCCTCATTATTTTTGACATTATCTTCTTCTCCAGCTGTGCTATTTCCAGTTTTAGCTTATGATATTCAGATACTTGAGCCTACATAATTATAAATTATAATAAATCAAATGTCAATATATTAATAGAATACCAAACATATAATTAAGAAATTTAAACTGAGAACCCACAAACAAACATTACCTCTCCTGAAGCATCAAGCAAGGCTACTTCCTGCTCCAGCTTTGTCACCCTTTTCTCTATATCTGGTAAGGCCTGAACAAGGGTAAGCAAATGCTAATAAGATCCAAGTGCAAATAATGCTAATAAAATTTTGAAGTAAATGGTTCAGTAGAAACCTTTTCATATTGAAATTGATGAAATGAATTTCGTATTACGTGTTCGGCCGTGAACTGGCCTTCTGCACGGCTCATCAAATTTAAAATTGAGTAGTAGCTAAGCCTGAATGTACTAACTAAAGGAGCAGGTTTACCCAAAACCATGTCTTTGAGGTTATTCATTTCCATCTGCATAAAATAATCAGATAAATAGTAAGCTGATGAATGTAAAACTAATTAGTTTTCAAATATGTGACTGTTATATAGATGACAGATAAGACAAAATAAACAATCATTATGATACAAAATTAATAAGAAACACATTACGCAACAGAAAACAAATTTGACCACTAGTATACTCACCTGTTCATCAATCATTATGATACATATTCCACGTTCATCTTTGCCACAACGCCCAGCCCTTCCACTCATCTGAAGGTAGCAAATCACTAATAGTAATGTGGGCACTAGAATGAATAAATTAACAACCACCATTGCCCAAAAAATATATCATCTCTCACCTGTATATATTCACCAGATCCAATATAACGGTGACTATCACCATCCCATTTCTTAACAGCAGTGAATATAACAGTTTTTGCCGGCATATTTAAACCCATTGCAAACTGAAGAAAAGTGCATCTGAGACACATTGCGAAAAGTAACAGAAAGAAAGCAGAAGCTGGACAAAATCTTACTGTTTCAGTAGCAAAGAGGGCTTTTACAAGTCCTTCCTGGAAAAGAAGCTCAACCAATTCTTTGATAACAGGAAGAAGTCCAGAATGATGGACAGCTATTCCTCGCTGAAGAAGTGGCAACATCAGCTCAATAGCAGGTAAGCACCTGTCTTCTTCATTCAAACAGAGCACTGCATTTCGAAAAACATGCTCCACTGTATCCTTTTCTTCTTGGGTGTTGAAGTCAAGCTTGGACATAGACATTGCATGTTGTTCACACTCTCTTCTACTGAAGCTAAAGATGATAACAGGTTGGAATTTCTGTTCCATGATCATCTGAAAATCAAGAAACATTCTAGCTCAAATAAAGCCTAAGCATTGGTGTTTATTATATAGAAGAGGTTTATTGAGACAGGAAAAAAAATTAGAGGGAAATGAGGATAAGAAGTCCTCCCTAAAAAAGACAAACGTAAAAGATATGCATCTAGGAACAATAGACACCATGATAGTAAAGCTACTCAATCTCTCATCATATCTGTAAAGGAAACTCCTTTGAAAAGACCATGTGCTTTACACCATATGGAAGGGAGACAAACACCTAAATTACTTGCATGTTTGGGCTATTTCAAAGTCAAAAGTGCTTCTTTTGTTACAGCATCCCGAGAAAGTTTTTGGGAGGAAAAAAAAGCAATTGTTTCCAAAAAAAATGCTTTTCCGAAAATTCAAGTAACCTTAGAGGAGCTTTAGACTTCCAACAAATTCAATAAGGTGAATGTTTTTCCACACAACGAGTTAAGAATAACAATTCTTAAAAAAATGCAAGAAAACAAACCAAAGGGATCAAGAGACTCAGACAGACTGCCAATTTGTCTGTGACTAGTGTAAAAACAATGTAGATTCCCAACTCGAGTAGGGTATTGTTGTTTAATGTGCTTATCTGTCTTGACATTCCCTTCACCTCTTTGCCAGGAAACACCCCCCCTCCCCAATGTATATACTTTTCCATTCTTCATTTTCATCGTATTTTTTTGTTGAAAAGTAACAATAATAAATCAAGCACTCTGTAATTAACTATATTAGGTCTACATACTAACAGACATTATCAAAGAATTGGTGCCAGTTCTAACAAGTATATTTTGTCTGGTTCAAACAGAAAAATGGAAAATTCTCTGATCTGAACTACTCCATTTGAGTGTTGCTTTAGCATGTTTGGCCACATTTCTGATTTTACCATCATTAGAACCAGCCAATATGTCAAAACTATCGAAAGCTCATACTCCCTCCAGTACCAAATATAAGAAGAAAAAAATCGATTCACACCAACTAAGAAAGTTAGTTAACCATGTTTAACTGCACCAAATTCAATTAAGAAGTAATTTTTTTCCTAACTTATCCTTTATTGGAACTTGGTATTAGAAATAATAGAGTCATTAAAACTAACACCTCAATTAAATGAAGGGTATTTTAGAGATAGTAGCATTAAATAAGGTAAAATTAGCTGAAATTTTCTTATACTCCCTTCGTCCCTAATCATAAGACCCTTTTCAGAAATTTGTTTGTCCATTTTTATAAAACCCTTTTTTTAATTTCTAGATGCATTAATTATTTTTTCCCTACATACAACAACAACAACAACGCCTTATCCCACTAGGTGGGGTCGGCTACATGGATCAACTTCCGCCATAATGTTCTATCAAGTACCATACTTCTATCCAAACCATTAATTTCGAGATCCTTTTTTATAACCTCTCTTATAGTCTTTTTGGGTCTTCCTCTGCCTCGAATTGTTTGTCTTCTCTCCATCTGGTCTACTCTCCTCACTACAGAGTCTACCGGTCTTCTCTCTACATGCCCAAACCACCTAAATCTATTTTCCACCATCTTCTCTACAATAGGCGCTACTCCAACCCTCTCTCTAATAGCTTCGTTTCTAATTTTATCCTGTCGAGTCTTACCACACACCCACCGCAACATCCTCATCTCCGCTACACCTACTTTATTCTCATGTTGGCTCTTGACCGCCCAACATTCTGTTCCGTACAAAATCGCCGGTCTTACCGCAGTCCGATAAAACTTTCCCTTTAGCTTGATCGGTACCTTTGCATCACATAACACCCCCGATGCTTTTCTCCATTTCATCCATCCTGCTTGAATGCGATGATTCACATCCCCTTCAATTTCCCCATCATCCTGTATTACAGACCCAAGATATTTAAACCGTGTGACTTGAGGGATAATATGGTCTCCTATTTTCACCTCTGAGTTAGAAACCCTCCTTCTTTTGTTGAACTTACATTCCATATACTCCGATTTGCTTCTGCTTAGGCGAAAGCCATGTGTTTCTAGAGCTCGTCTCCAAGTTTCCAACCTCTCATTCAACTCCTCCCTCGACTCTCCAAGGAGGACTATGTCATCTGCAAAAAGCATGCATCTCGGCGCTATCTCTTGGATTTGTTCCGTGAGAACATCCAGGATTAAGGTAAAAAGGTAGGGGCTAAGGGTTGACCCTTGATGTAAACCAATTGTGATGGGAAAATCGTCTGACTCTCCACCCTGTGTCCTAACACTAGTCGATACCCTATCATACATATCTTGGATAGCTCGAATATATGCAACCCTAACCCCTTTCTTCTCTAGAGCTTTCCACAAAATCTCTCTAGGCACTCTATCATACGCTTTCTCCAAGTCAATAAAAATCAAGTGCAAGTCTTGTTGGGCCATGCGATATTGCTCCATCACCCGCCGTAATAAATAAATCGCTTCCATGGTCGACCTTCCCGGCATGAAACCAAATTGATTCTCAGTAACTTGAGTCTCCTTTCTTAATCTCCGTTCGATCACTCTTTCCCATAATTTCATGGTATGACTCATGAGCTTGATTCCCCTATAATTTGCACAATTTTGTATATCCCCCTTGTTCTAATAGATTGGCACTAACGTGCTTCTCCTCCATTCCTCCGGCATGCGTTTTGACCTCATAATTTCGTTAAAGAGTTCGGTGAGCCACTCAAGACCTCTATCTCCAAGAGTTTTCCACACTTCAATAGGTATGTTGTCTGGCCCCACCGCCTTACCATTACTCATTCTTTTCAACGCTTCCTTTACTTCCTGTTTCTGAATCCGATGATAGTATTTATAGTTCCGGTCCTCTTCTCTTGTGTCTAGACTGCTAGAGTCATATCCATATCCATCATTAAATAAGTTGTGGAAATACGCCTTCCACCTTTCCTTGATATCTTTTTCATGCACTAAGACTTTGCCTTCTTCATCCTTAACACACTTTACTTGATCCAAATCTCTAGTCTTCCTCTCTCTACCCTTAGCAAGCCTATATATAGATCTTTCTCCGTCCCTGGTTCCTAGAGCTTGGTATAGTCCGTCAAAAGCTTGGGCTCTTGCCTCACTCACCGCCTTTTTGGTTTCATTTCTAGCTATCTTATACTTATCCCAAGTTTCAGAATTTCTACACCTAGACCACTCCTTGAAACACTCATTTTTTACTCTAACTTTGCTCTGAACATTTTCATTCCACCACCACGATTCTTTACCCCTAGGTCCAAAACCTCTAGATTCACCCAACGTCTCTTTAGCCACTTTAATAATCTCTTGGGACATCTTGTTCCACATATCATTTGCACTTCCTTGTGATTGTCCACACCAACCCTCCCATATCTTTTGTTGGAAGATTCCTTGTTTCTCACCCTTCAAGTGCCACCATTTGATCCTTGGTGCTACCAGAGGACTTCTTCTCTTCGCCCTATCTCTAATTCTTACATCCATAACCAAAACTCTATGTTGGGTAGTCAAGCTCTCTCCCGGGATAACTTTACAGTTCAAGCAATACTTCCTATCAGACTTCCTGATAAGGAAGAAATCTATCTGAGAACATGTCCCTCCACTTTTGTAAGTGATAAGATGTTCCTCTCTTTTCTTAAACCATGTATTGGCTATAGAAAGATCCAAAGCCTCCGAAAACTCCAAGATGGATTTACCCTCCCCATTCATCTCCCCTAAGCCAAAACCCCCATGCACCCCCTCAAAACCTCTAGCCACGCTACCTACATGTCCATTGAGATCCCCTCCTAGGAAAACTTTCTCTCCTTGGGGTATATCCTGAAGTACCCCTTCTAGATCCTCCCAAAATTTTACCTTAAAGTGTTCTGCTAACCCAACCTGAGGTGCGTACCCACTAATAACATTAAAGGTGTCCTGTCCCACTACCAATTTTAAGACTATGATACGATCTCCTATTCTTCTTACATCCACGACATCCTTCTTCCACTCCTTGTCCACAATAATCCCTACCCCATTTCTTGATCTGATTTTTCCCGTATACCACAGCTTAAATCCCGAGTTGTCTAATTCTTTCGCTTTTTCACCTGTCCACTTAGTTTCTTGTAGGCACATAAAATTGATCTTCCTCCTCACCATAACATCCACTATTTCCATAGATTTTCCAGTAAGTGTGCCTATATTCCATGTACCAAAGCGAATCCTCCTGTCATGAACTAGCTTCTTTACCCACACCCGTTCACGAAAATGTGGGAACCCTTGCTTACTTTTCACTACATCCGGGCGGCGATGCAGCGGCCCTTACTCTTTTGACACTGTACTCGAGCCATACAGCGCGTTGCTTCCGGACAACGACCTAGCATTCACATTATTACGTAATTGATCCATGTCATAGAGATTCGACAAAGTTTAACGTTGGCTGTCGAAAGCCTAACACAACCCTCTCCTTTTATCCGGACTTGGGACCGGCTAAGAATAGCAAAGCTACCCTAGGCAGGAAAATGGATAGAGAGATAGGAAAATGATAGAGAGATAGGAAAATGATAATTTTGGAATAATAGTATAAATAATTGATGTATTTAATGTGATTAACTAAATTAACTACTTTTCTTAAGGGGCATGAGTTAGTTGAAAGAGTTTTATAATTAGGGAAGGAGGAAGTATTTGAGATCAAGAAAAATGTGTTTTTTTTCTTATATTTAAGACTGGAGCGAGTAGCTGTCAACAACAGAATACTAAGTCAACTCCTTTTGCATGACAATGATGATACAGAATAAGCTTGTAACAATTTAAGGGTTATGTTAGGGTAAACAGCTCAATTAAACTCCTTTTGAATGTGTGTATCATCTAAGTTCCCATAAGTTGTTTCTATAATCGAAAAGAAAATATGGTTAAATTGTTTTTATATAACTTGTCAGTTGTTTTCATAAGTTATCCTAGAGAACTAATTAAAATAACCTGTAAACAGCTCATGGACATATAATAAGTTATTTTCACAAATTCTCTCTATATCATAAGATAAGCTCAAATAAGTTGTTCAAAATAATATCCACACCCTAAGTCCGTAACAGAGAAAGAAAATAAAAAACCATCAAAAACATAACAGATGATATCCAGACTTAATATATAGATGGCATTGTTTGGATAAAGTTCACAAAAAAACACTAATAGGAGAAGAAAATACAAAAAGTAAAATGAATTAAGTTTCAGGCATAAGTTAAAATCAACTTATGCATTCAACTTTTATAAAAACTCTCATTTAACTTAATTTTTACTGCTAGTTTCAAACCGAGTTGTCAACAAGTCACTCGGGAAACTGGCCTCTCATTTAACTTCTCAAAAAGCTGATTTGAACTTATGTATAACAGTATAAGCTAATTTTAACTTCTAATTCATTTTCCATTTTTATTTTTTTTCTTCTATAAGTACTTACAAATAAGTTTATCCAAACAGTGTCATAATCATTCATTAGTACTTGGTACAACTGACATGCTGAAAAACATCTCATTTGATCACTAATAATAACACCACACAAAAGTACTGACCTAACCTTAACAATCTTGTAAATATCAGAACCACCAGAGGCATTGGCACCTTTCCCACCTCTTCCACCGCCTTTCCCACCCCTCTTCCCATCCCCCAAAGTCTGCTTCGTGAAAGTATCCTGCAGCTTCAAAAAATTATCCTCCCTGAACTGCTCATTCTCATCCACCACCAAATACAACCCACTCCCCCCCATGGGGAACACATAGTGCTGCAATGGCGTGGGCCTAAAATCAGTGTACACAACATGGCAAGGCTGCTTATGAATATTACAAATCCACTCAGCAAACTCCGTCGCATTTGACATAGTAGCCGAAAGGAAAACCATCTTGATCGCCGGTGGCAGAAAGATTATACTCTCTTCCCAAACGACGCCTCGTTCGCGATCCTTCATGTAATGAATCTCATCAAATATAACCCAGGCCACTTCTTTTAAAACTTCGGATCCTCTGTAAAGCATTCCACGGAGAATCTCCGTGGTCATGACGAGACACGTGGCGTTGGGGGAGAGCGTGACGTCGCCGGTCATGAGGCCGACGTCGGTGAACTCCTGGCTGAGCTCGCGGTACTTCTGGTTGCTGAGGGCCTTGAGAGGAGAGGTGTAGATGACGCGCTGCTTGTCGCGGAAGGACATGGCGATGGCGTACTCGGCGACGGCGGTCTTGCCGTCGGAGGTGTGGGCGGAGACGAGGACGGACTCGTTGCGCTCCAGGCAGGCGATGGAGACCTGCTGGAAGGGGTCGAGAGTGAAGGGATAGGACTTCGCCATGGGACCGTTGTGGAGAGGATTCGAGAGAGTTCCGTGGAGATCTTCGTCCTTGCTCGAGACGTAGCCGCTCGGAACGGCCACCTCGTGCACGCACGTGCGTTCCGAACTGCGAGCTTTCTTCGGCATTGAAGTGGTCTCTGTTACTGTTACTGGGAGATCGGGTTCTCTTCGCTTTCCCAGTGTTAGCGACTCCTTCTCCTTCTCCATCTCCATTTCCTGCGAGCTTCAGCTGCTGCTGCTACCAGCACCACTCACAGTTTGAATCTAACGGTGGGGAGTGTAATTGTATTTGATTTCCAGGCAGAACCCCTAAAACCCTAATTTCTGTATGTCCACAATTTTTTGTTATTTTTTAGCGTCTGTATCTTGTGATTTTCTTTCTGTATTCAATAAATTTTCTCATACAGTCAGCCAATAATGAGAGAGAAAAATTGAATACCAATTATTAAAAATATATTTTATTAAAACTATGTTTTATCGTCAAATTAATTAAATTAATGGATCAATTATGTTAAAAATAATTAATATGATGATATATAATGTTAAAATTTATAATATATATAATAAATTTTATAACAATTAATTTTAATCTATCTATTTTTTAAAATATATTTTTTTTTATTGAACCTATGAATTTTATTTAAAACTTATATATGTAAAAGAAATATATTATTAAATCAAAATTTATTATGTAAATTTATATGTATTAAATATATATTAAAAATTTTAATGTTATATTTAACCACGTTAAATATTTTTTAAGATAATTAAACTTACGGATTCACAATTCATATGGACTATACTTAAAGAAAATGTTAGAATTATTAAAAAGTATGTTGAATGTTGAAGAAAAATGATTGGTGAAAAAAAAATTTCATGTTTCTCTGCCTTCAAGTTTGCTTGTCTACTAGGCCCAAACCATAATAATGAGGAGAAAATAAATTACTACAAGAGTAATTTTATCTTATCATTCTCACCATTCATTTTTTATTTATTTAATAGTTAAGATTAATTATTTATTATAATTTTTGAAGAAAATAAATTATGAAGATGAGAAAGAGTTACTCTTTGGAGATGAAATTATTATTAACATAATCCTTGTCAAAATCGTTCATTTTTTATATATTCAATTTTAATAATTTTATTTTATATATATATATAGTCTACATACTTTTATAAAAAAAATTAAAACATTAAATAGATTTAATTAATTATACAATATACTTTTAAAATATAAATAAATGTTAAATATAAGATTATGTAACTATAAATATCATATTTATCTAAAACTTGATATACTTCAATGAAATAATGTTCAAAAATCCAGCATTCCGATAATTTTATATGTATAACGAATTGATAAACAAAATGATAAAAATTATTCTTAGAATAACTTGACAACCAATTCACCATCTTTATAATAATATAATAATTTAACTTTTATTGTTCTCTTTGATTTTCATTCGCCCTTTATTTGGCACAACGATGGCATTCCTAATCAAGAATTAGAATGAGAATCCATCACATGAAGAATAGTCAATTGATGAAGAACATGATTTGATCGGGTACATTTATGATTTATAAAAAAAAAAAAATGCAAGTCAGCCGAGGTCCCCAGTTAATTTGATGGACTATTTTTGCAGCAAAACAATGCATTCTGTATTTGATGCTTCAATATATAGTTGGCCATACAATACATATCTAGCTGCCTAGTGTTTTACAAAAAACCAAAAAGCCACCTTTCAATTCAGATGTCAATAACTCCTTTTAAAGACCGCACAAGAAACCTACTTTTATACACTGAACTATGCCGTGATATTTCAGCCTTTCTTTCTACAGTACGCTGCATTTAATACATATTTCAAACGCTGCCAAGAGAACTTCTGCTCAACTTTTCAACGTCATCACATGCATATGGCTTAACACATCTTTGTTGGGATGTGCCATGTGCGTGTGGTCCAAGTATCTCATTCATCACCAGGTTAACAACCTTAAATGTAAGTCGTAGATTGAGGGCAGCAAATTTTTCCACCTTTTTCTTCTTTTGGCTCTTCAAATTCGCCTGTACATGGCAGAGACAAATTTCTCCTAATAAGTTATAACCGCAAATATTACCCAGCCTGCTGCAGCAGGACAAAATCATCTGCCGACCGACCCCACAACCTTTTGGACAACACTGATGAATATGTCCTAAAAACGATGTAAGTTACTAACATGGAAGAATAATTAGCAGATTCCTGGATGCCATTTAAGCATTCCCACCATCAGAGCTGCTGCCTGCTGGATATGGAAGGCCACCATTGCCAAAATCTCCATCCAAGCTCATTTGTTGAACTTCTTGAGGAGAAAGTATTTTAATGCAGCGGACACAGTTAACAAACTCCCTGAAATATCCATAACAAGCAATTAAGATATCAAATTATAATAATAACAATAATAGGGTTTATGGAAGTGATCTAATTTCAACATTGGATACAACTACATACTCCAAGTTCAGGAATCACGCCTTGTACATGAAGCACATTATCCAATTATTTTGGTGCTTGATATTTTACATCATACAAATGTTCCAAACAATTTGTTTTTAATTCTAATTTTCATGATCTTGATGTTCATAAAATACAAGAAATAGGGAAGTGGGAAAATTTAACGGTAAGTATGCTAGTAAGACATGATTTATTATAGTATTAGTTGATCCATGCAATCAACCCCATAGGAAAAGGTTTCTGTTGTGGTTGCTTGTAGGCTAGTAATGAGAAAAAATGACTTTTGAATTTAGAAAAAGTGAGGATTAATCATGTGCGCAAAAGCAAATCTAACCAGAAAAGAAATAATAGGACTTACTCCCAAGGGTCATCTCCCACAAGTAAAACATCATTCTCGTGATCTACATATACAAGTTTCCAACCAATCCTTTGTAGATCCTCCAGCTGTCCCTCAATACCAAACCTAAGAGCCAGATCCTGTTTAAGGTCCTCGTAACCTGAATATCGTGTTATGTCTATGGACCTTCCCACAGCTCCACGTTTATATACCTATAGGAACAAAAGACTAACTTAGAACAACGTAACGGCTATAAACAAGCATACTAATCAAGAAACATACATCCACCATTGAGACATGTTTACTATTAAAACTACAACAATAATAATATTAAAACCTTGGTGTATGTTCTAATCCGTTGAACCTGTTGTTGTTGTGGTGGAGGTGGTGGTGGCAGATCCCATGGACCCCTATTCAAGAAGCTACTACCATCTATTGTAGAATCAATTGAATTGAAGCTCATATCAGGGACTTCAAATGTCTGTGAAACCATTGAAGATGAAATTTCTGGCGGAACACCTTTGTTATTTTCTAAGTCTCTAAGCAAGCCTCCGGAGGCAAATTTATTAGACAACTCCTTCCCCAGCCCCACTGTGCCTTTGGTTAAAAGAGAATCTAGATTCGATGGCATTCCCATTTGGCCATTAACGTTATTGCCAATCAGAACATTGTTCCTAGCATCAGCCTGAACTTCAACATTTTGACTATTGTCTCTACAATAAACCAACTGTGGATTGTAAGAAAATGGGTTGGTATTCTGATGCATATGAGTATCACTCCGAAAATGGTAAAGTGATGTTGTAGAAGATGATGAATCCAAATAGTCTGTCTGAACAACACCATTCAAGTATGTCTGAGGGGCAACATTCCCTTGATTCTGATTTTTTGAAATATTTAAAGAAGCCTTTACTTCATACTTCGGCTGGACAATGTTTGCATTAGATGACATGGTTTCTAGGGTACTTGCACCCGAGATCGTGACAGCAGACTGAGCCATGTCATCCCCTATTGTTGTGCTCCTATGGATCTGGGAACTTACCACCGGAGGAAGTACACTGGCACGGTTATTTGTGGAAGGTGAAGTGGAACAAGATGGAACATCATCAGTAATTACCGATTGCCCCACGCCAGTCAGTATACTTCCACCAGAAGCAGAAAGTGGATTGGTTGTAACTGTAGGGGGAAGTCCAACATGGCCAGACATTTCAGACAGCAAGGCAGGTTGCTGAGATAGATGAGAGTAATGAAAATTTTTCTGGCTACTTGGCATTGTTATCTGATGGGTGATAGAATTAGCCTCAGGGAGTGAGTTTTGAAGCGTAGGAAGATTTTCCAGTACTTGACCAGGAATTGGGGAACTAGAGTTGTTTGCAACGTCTAAAAGCTGCCTCTGCTGGTCTTGGATTTGAATTAGAGCAGGCTGCTGCAATGCAGACTGCTGTGCCAAGAGTGTCTGTTGTTGCTGTTGAAGCTTCTGTAACAACTGAAACCGAACCTGATTGTCAGACATTTGTAATTGTTGATTAAAATGATCGGGCATAGGGGATTGAAACACAATTTGCCGTTCATTCAAACCCAATGTAGTTTGTTGATGCTTCTGAGCTCGGTTCTGAGACAAGCTTCTAAGCAGTTGTTGCTTTTGAATGGACGATTGTTGCTGTTGATGAATATTGTTAGTTTGGACAACTCTCTGGGGATTCAGAAGTTGGGTGTGAGCTTGATCGTGTGGTAAAGTTTGATTTGTCAAGTTCCTTGGTTGTTGAGTGATATCACCCAACTGCTGCAGCGGCTGTGTGACTGCTCCCAATGCACTGGATGGGCATGGTGGCTTCTGAATGTGATCGAGTTGCTGGGAAGTCTGAAGTATATTCTGAGCATCGACAGATACATTGTTTGATTGAGAGATTTGTGAGGTAGAAAACCCCAGCGGATTTGCAATATCTGCACCAGGAAGATTTTGCAGAACCAATCCAGACATGGAAGGCCCACAATTTGGCTGCAATGAGCTAGCAAGAGCAGGATTTTGCTGTATGTTCATCCATTGAACTAAGCTCAAGCCAGGGAGAGCTTGGGGACCCTTTACGCACATATCATCACCAAGCCAGGGAACTGTACTCTTGAAAAGGTTGTTGAAATCAGGCTCATCATCTGCAAAAGGTTTGAAAAATAACTTACAAAATACATCATCCTAAATAAATTTCCCATGTTCATACTGAATTCAAGTTTGTCTTCATTGAGAAATTTGATACATTCTTGCTAATGATTTAATCACCATAGGGGCACTGGTTAAAGAACATCAATATATTCTACTAAATGCTTCAATCTACTTAAAAAGCAAGTACTGCATGTTTTTGTGTTATCAACAAGTGTTCTCATTTTCGTTAAATATTTTCTACTTTTGTTTCCTTAACCAAAGCCCTAATTTCTTACCAATTGCCTTAAGGACATTGATTAAAGAACATTTAATATACTTTATTAAATGCTTCAAATAACTTTAAAATGCAAGTACTGAAAGATTTGTGTTATCAATATAATAAATTTGTTATTTTCATTAAATATTTTCTACTTTTATTTCCTTAACTCTCATTAGCGTGCTCCAGTTTTATAAACAAGAAATTTTGGTGGAAACAAGTAAGAAGGTCAAGAATGAAAGGATCTAACAAAGGTTTCTAGTGAAAAATCCAACATACTTAGTTTTTGCTCCTAAAAGTTATGCACCAAAAATTTATTCACCTGGCATTCCCAGTAGTCTAGGTATCTTGGATCTGAAGAAAGGAGGCGGGCAGATGAAATATGGAGTAGTCACAGGTTCAATTTCCCAGACTGAGACCCTACTTTGCCTTTCCTCAGCAGTTGATTCATCCCAACCAACCTGAACATATATGTGTCACTTACATATGACTGCTTATGATGCTAAAAACTGGAGGGGGGAGGGGGATTTTAAAAAAAGTACCAGCAATCAAAGGTTCATCTACTTATGGATGGTATATTTTACCTCTTTGAATTGCTAAAAGATAAAGATGTGACAAATTGTACCTGCAAATTACGCCATAGTGAATTTTTCCATCTCACAGAATCCAGATCACTGACACCTATGATTGTACCCATATATCTGCAATATAATTGAATGTAATATTGTTTTATAAAAATTATTTCCAAGATAACATCCATTCCCAGACAATCATCTCAGTGATACTATATGAAATGTCAATTCTTAAGTAAACTGAATGAAGAAATCAAGTGTCGTTTAAGACAGAAACTTGCAAGATAAACTATTTCCATTTCCTACTATAACATTCAACCACCCAGTTCTCATCATCAAGGCATTATTTTCAACTTAGCATCTAAAGTTCACAAATATGCTGCATGGTCTCAAAATGACACACCTTCTTGTTCCTGAGTCTTCAGTTTCAAACATCATTCGGAAGCGCATACCAGGTGATATATGGTGGCTATACACTGCCTTGGAGTACTTGGCTAAAGGAATAACAAATTCTGAGGGACTAGCCCTGCATGCAAAGGAATGATTAAGTTAAAAAAATTGGAAATGGGGATACTGGTTCATGCCATTGCAGTCTGATTTGACATACAGGAAAGAAAACTGATAGTCAAAGAAATGACGCATTAGTACTTTTATAATGGAGTAAATCAAAGATATTGACCTAGGATTATAGAACACGGTGAAGGGACTATTGTTTGCAACAGCTTGAGCAGCTGCAGCAAGAACTCCAATGTGCATACTATCACTTGATAGTACCGAAGATGATAAATTGGAGGGTTGCCTATTAGCTCGTCTTATACCCAAAAGAAGCTGCTGCTTTTCATCTCTGCCCAGAAACATTCAAATCAGGAAATCTAGCAAAACTATAAGTTGTTAGCTTAAAAAAGCTGAGCCTAAATGGTAAAGTTTGATTGAATTGCATTAACATATGGTAGAGAAGTTTGTAAACCACAAACTCCAACACCAAAAGTATAAAAAGGTAAGCATTATAACCCTTCTTACCTTACAAACAAAACAGAGTCACCAGCTAAAAGCCTTTTTCCACCGATAAATAGACTCCATCCAGTCGTAAGCAAGTGTCGTTTTGGTTGTCCTAGTAGGCAAAACATTTTCAGGAGTAGGCTTGAAAAATGTTACGGCCAGGATGAGTATGTGATAGTACAGCAGTTTCCATTTACAAATGGATGTATGTAAACATACCACGATATATATGGCGGAATCTCCAAACATTATCATGCAAATCCCGGGCTACAAGTTCTTGGGCAGGAGGTTGCACAGAGTAATCCTGTATACGGAAAAAAATAGAGAATCAAATCAAACTCCAAAGTCACGCTTGAGGAACAGAAATAGGAAAGTAGCCTACAAGAGGAGGGAAAATCTTCTCTGCAGCACGGCGGGGTACAGAGAAACCTCCATGGGTACTCGTATCACTTGCCGTCAGTTGTTTACAGAAAAACTCAGGTTGTGGCTTACTCGACCTGAGAAAGATATCCGATCTTAACAACGCATCCGTGTCAAACTGCACACATAACATTAACAAATAAGAATTTTTCTAATATCTATCTTCGTAAACAGGACCATGTTTTCTTTTTTTGGTGAACCAAGGAAATCCCGCAACTAGAAGGCAAGGACTAATTCGTCCAGGTAAAAGGGGTAAACTCTATCAATACCACGTTATAATTCAATGTCCGGCATGTAATACAGTTTTAAATAGTTTACTTACAGAAGGAACCGGCTGAAGTGTCATCTGAGCATATACTTCATCCGTGTCTGGATCTGCCTGGGAATACAAACACGAAAAATGCACAAAATTAGAAAAGGAAAGTAAGAAACACTTCTGAAGCAGAGATTTCAGCATACATGCAGCGTGACATTGTGAAGAAGACAGGGTATCTTGGAGGGGAGATTGGTATAGTTCGGGACTTGAGCATCCACGTCTTTCTTCAAAGACGCTGCTACCTGAAGCAAGTCAAAACGAACGGATTTAGAAAAACGGTGACAAGTTGCAAATAGGTGAAGAATAACTAAACGCTGGAACGACAACTGACCTGTTCGCTGTGGCCTTGAGGGAAGTAAACGACGTGAGTTCCAGGCGAAGGCAGGTTGAGAAGCGGCCCCGCACAAGCTTGCCATAGCTCAGCGTTTATGGTTTTCTTCTCTCCTCCTAAACTAAGCCATAATTCACTTTAAGAAGAAGAAAACAAAGTTGTAAACGGAGAGAGAGAGAGAGAGAGAGAGGTAACCTTCGCCGGCGTTGGGTGCGACGGCGGCGGCACCGTCTGGTGGTTGCGCCTTCATTGCTTCGGTGGGCGTGGAGGTTGTTTTAGGTTAGCGGCGATGCATCTCTCTTGTAGTGATTTAGCGAAAAGTGAAAAGCAAAGGAAATGAAGGTAGGGAAAGGGAATCGGAATGGAATGGATAGTGAAGTCAAATCAAGGAATGGCGAAGCGAAGATAGTCTCGGAGTCAAAGGTGCCAGACAGACACTCTCTTATTTGTTAGAGGAAGACGGTTGACCACTGTGTCTTTGTTATTTTTTCTGGTTCCAGGAGTATCCTTGTCGTTAATTATTAATATTCCCCACAATTCATCGTCAATATCTCCCAACTAACCCTCCTTTTCAATTTCAACCATGGGGATGAGGTCCAATTTATGGTAACGTGGAGTTTACGAAAAAGGATCCTCTTCGTCAATTTTAATAAATCAAATCCAAAATAAATTTATCAAAATCTTTCATTTATTTAATACTACTTCTGTACCGTTTTCTATAGATAAATACTCCTTTTTTTTATGTCCAAATATTCTCGGCTGGCTCAGAGTTAAAGACTTGTTATTTCTAAAGAAATTTATTTATGATATCTTTCAATGCATGTTCTTCGTATGTACGGAATTGGAAATTAAACCTTTGCTTATTTTATTTTTATGGATTTTTTTCTACCTAAACCTTTCCCCTCTACCATTTCCTTCTCTTAAATTTTACCTAAAACACAAAAATTAATTTGATCATGTATTATCAACATCTTTTTTCTATCAATCATATTGTAATTGAAAGGAAAAAAAAAATCTAGTCCCGACATGCATATCTAAATTTTGTTTCGAATTGCTTGGAATGTTAGTACTATGCCCTTTTCGTTTGGCAGCCAAGGAAATTCACCCAGCATTTTTCTCTTTCTTCAAACACTTGGATTTTGATTTCCTTGGAGCAAGCACATTGGACTCTTGTGTATTCAAGAAGAACCATAACACACATGTGATTGTCAATTGTCAAATGCATGTTAGTATTTTACCGTGCATCAGTAGCACGAGAACCTTGACCCCCATGGCTCGAATCCACAACCACAACTCATCAGAACTCAAGGTGCTTAAATTATACTAGTATGATCTCGACAACTTGAACAAAGTGGTTCACCATGATTTTGTCTGGGTATATTAACAGGTTATCAAAGTTAATTTTATCATTTTGTAGTGCTTCAATTTCCAATTAAACGTTTAAAAGTGTATGTAACTTGCTTTAAGAAATTTTGGGGTCAGAAATTCAAGATTTGTTGGTGCAAGAAATTGTTACCAATTAAATGCGCGCGAGATGATCACCATCAAACACATATCATGCAGTGTGTCTTTATTACCTTCACCTGATTATCATTATTGTTAAATATAACTTTATTTAATTTTTCCATTAGTGTAGTGCAAGTGTGTATTAATCAAACAAAATAGTTAGGGTTTGTCGTTATAGGTCTTCTACGAGATTGAAGATCTTCATAAACAAAATTAAAGTGAATTAGAGTTTGGTGTGATAATACGTAAGGGTAAGTTGAGTGGACATAATGGTGCATGTTTTCATGATTTCATCAGCGTGTTTTTTGGACTTGCAAAACCCCAGCCGTTGACAAAGGCTTACTATAATATCATATTCTTTGCATTTTCCTATCCCTTCTTCCTTTTATACTTGATTGCGGTTGAAATATCTTAATTATAATGAAGAAGTCTTAGGTGCCATGTATAGTCCTCATAACCATGATGGGGGTTAAGATGAAATAATGGACGATAAAAGCAAGAACGAACGATGGAAAATCAATCCGTGAAATGGTATATATAATATTCAACTTTCATAACAGATTTAACAAAATCAAACAATAATTAACCATGGAACAATATACAAATTAGCTTTTTTTTTTTGGCACTAAATTAGCATCGCCTGCGCTGAACAGAATTGTGAGTTACAAATCACAACCGTGTTATATATTTTGTACGAAAGAATATATAATATGAAAAATAACGACCAGCTCATCAATCGTTGATTATTTATGCACGGCAAGGACAAAGTAGAAAATTTTTTTAATTTCGATAAAACTTCTT
Source organism: Glycine max (assembly GCF_000004515.6). Lineage (NCBI taxonomy): Eukaryota > Viridiplantae > Streptophyta > Magnoliopsida > Fabales > Fabaceae > Glycine > Glycine max. The sequence continues at coordinate 40,131,649 of NC_038241.2, forward strand.
CAACTGGATTTGTGCAATTTCTGGAACTAATTTTTCGTAGGATTTATCTTTCCTGTATTTGTTATGTCCTACGCCAATAAATTATGTAAATATGTATTATGTATGCTAGTAAAGCTTGCGTATTCAAATGGTCCACCCTATAGGATATGCTACCCATTATTCATCTCCCTTTGTATAGTTGAACAAGCAATGCATTCATCTGAATCACAAGTAGAAGTGGAAACAGATAGATTATTTTCTTCTAAAAAAAAGATAGATTATTTTAGGTTTTATAAGATCTAAATTTAATTTATTTCTCAAATATATTGCTTAAATCCTCTTATTTGTTCAAAATATTCTAATTTTTAATTTTTAAAAGACTAAAAATATGTTTTTGATCTAGTGAAATTGACATATAATTGATGTAAAAAAAATAGCAGATGTAGGTGCATATATGTAAACCTTACTCTGCCAAAAAAATTATAATTTATAATTTTATGAGAAAAAAAATTATAGGATAAAATTCGAACTTTGTCAAATTTATAATAATGAATAATATATTTTAGTCTTTTTCAAAGCATGCTTGACATTTTTTAAAGTATTGATCTATGTTATGTTTAGTCGTAGGGGTTTTTTTTTCTTTAAAATCATTTTAAAGTTAAAATTCAAAATATAAGAGCTTTGAAAATAAAGAATAAGTTGTTTGGTAATTTTATTTTTAGATTTTAAAGTTCCTTTCTAGCTAAAAAAACTATTTGATAAAAAAATTAATTTTTTTTATCTTTATTTAAAACATTTGTCTCTCTCAATGAAGGAATATATTTATACAATTAAAATTAAAGTATTATGTAAAAATAATTAAATCAACATAAATTTATTTTAATGATAACACAAATACATAATTGTATAAAAAATATAATAAATTTAAAAGTTTAATTTTAAAATATGAATCATATAAATCTCTATGGTTGACTTTGCTAAGGTTTCTCCTAAATTGCTTACTTTTTGTTTTGTTTCATTATATATATATTTGCTTTTGTAGGGAAAAAATGGTGTTCAAAAAACACACATTGTGAAAATAAAAGAATCTATTTTGTATTTAAATTATATTATAAACAGATGACATATTAAAAAAATATACACGTTGATGAGCTCTTGAAGCATAAAAACTCTTCAATAGTGTAAGACTGCACGTGTATTCATACACCGAGATGGACCTCTATTCGTCAACAACTTTGACAAGTGAAAAGATTATAATAAAGAAGTGATATTGAAATTGTTTCAACGTGCACCACAAGGCTCTATTTATAACACGCTAAGGATACCTAATTTATGATCAAATCAAAATTATTATTGATAATATCCTTTTTAAGTTACCTTCTATTGCTAACCATTTAACAATTAAAATTGAAATAATAATTGACTAAGTCAAACTTGTATCTAACCGTCTTTTCAACCTAAATTTCAAATACAAAATCATGCATATTTGTTTCTCTTTTTTCACCAAAATTTTCATATTATTTATATTTTCAGTACTAGCAAAAATATAATAATATTCCACCTTTTGAAATCAATTAATCATTTGATCATCTTAAATTCTCTAATTTAATTAATCATCAAATATTAAAATAATTTATTTAACAGAGATTAGAACACTCGTTTGTATGTGACCCTGTAGGTTCAATACTAAGTCGATAATATATTAATCAAATTAATATACTAATCAAGGTAGACGTCTAGCAACACTCTTTAACGTCTGGATAGCATGAAATAACATTTTACTTTCAAAAACCATTAGAAAAGTAGTGTAATAATTTGTTTCATCTTTATATCTCTGGATTAACTCTAGAGTATAGTATTATTATCAAACTCTTTTGAGTTAACTCATAATGACTTAAAAAACTCATTTTTTCCTTCATTTAATTTTCCTGACCAGTATATAATTTTATTCATAGAGCTCAAACTCATTAGCAAAATCAAGAGTTGATGAATTCCTTCTTAATTAATCATTAATTCTACAAGTATTTAATCATATTCAATATTCATTCAACAAGTGTTTTGAAGCATTAGGTGTCTGGAATCAAAATACGACAAATAACATGTTAATTACTATGACAATCTCAGGTCAAAGAAAGTTATTATATCTCTTCTTAAGAATTCTCTATTGACAGTTTATGGTCAATTTTAACCATTAAAAAATTTCAATTGAGTCAGTTCAATTATCTCATCAACATGTGACTCATTTATATATGCAAATTAATAAATAAGATTTATTAAATTTATCCAATAAATACTATCACTTGTATATTAATCTATCCGAATTATTGATATCATATTTACAATAATCCTATAATCAAGAATGGTTTAGATTAAAATTAGAACAAACTTGTTTCTCATTATCATAATCTCTATTATAATAGCAAGTCTTTAACTTTAATCAAGGACATTATCAAATAGACCATTTAATCAAATATTGAAATATAACAATAAAAATAAAATAATATTTTATTATTAAAATTAGAATTAATTACAAGATGACTTGGATACATGATTCCCTTTAATTTTAATATTTTTACATGATCGATATTATTTAATCAATATTTAATTATATATTACTACCAGCTTATTAAAACAGGTTGATCTTCAGAGATTCAGAATCATTAGGAAGCGTGTCCAAGAGATAGTTACGTGACAATAATTAATCTTGATCAAATAAACAAAATAAACCAATAAATTTAAATAAAACAATCGTGATTACTCTAATATAATTGTAAGCTCGATATTAAATATCAATTCCTTTTGAGTATCATGCTAAAAAAATCTCTTACAAATCAAATAAAAATTCTAACATTATCTTAACTTTATTAAGACCAACAAAATCATATATGAAATCTATTAAATAGAAAGTGTAACTCGTGTAATTTTGTTAAGGAAAATGATATTTGGTACGAAAACTAATTCGTCAAATACGCACGAAGCTGTGTATTCTGTTAGAAGATATTTTATATATTTTTTAGATTTTTAATTAATATTTACTATAAAAAACAATAATGGTCATGCTTTTGTGTGTTTTGTCTAGTTGCACTTTGTGCAAAATAACATTTGCTCTTTTGTTAGTCTTTATAAACATAAATATGTTTATAAATTCTAAAAAAACTCGATATGTTATCGAGTTTATCACCAAGTCAATAAAATTAGATAAAAATATAAGTTATTTTTTGTTGTTTTTTATTTATTTAGTGTTTAACATACATTCATTTAGTATTTTCTGAATCAAAAAATTCTCACATTTAATAACATTAAACTCTTATTCTCTAATATCATCATTATGGATGGAAATATTTTACTACTACTATAACATATGCAAGTCATTATCTAGTAGTAATATATTACTAGACTTGATTATTTAATTTAAGTATCATAAAATTTATGATTTATGATTTATGATTTTATTTTATTATATTGTTAAAATATTTAATTGGTATCTTATTTATAGATATTTTATTATTATTTTTATATGAAGTAGACTCTTATGAATTAAGAGTTAAGTTGATGAGTTGAGTCTATAAAATTCTCATAAGTATATGTAAACTCTTGAGTTTGATAATGTTGCTTATAAATTTTAATCAATAATAAATAATATAATTTTACAAGTGTGTTGAAAACATATTACTAACATTAGTGATACAATGCCTCCATTATATATGGTAAACTATAATTCTTTAAATAGCGAGACAATATTTATTAAATAATAGCGGTTAAAAAACAAGAACTTGCGGGACAAAAACTATATAAGAATAAAAGCAAACACTTTCCATTTTTTTTACAAGCAATACTTATCATTTTTGGATTATCCAAACTAGCACTCTTAATTATTTCTATGAAGAATATGATGTCAACCTACTTTTTCAGTTTTCAGGAAAGACAATGAGAATCTTATGCAGTTATGCTGACCAAATGAAACATGTATAGCGAAAATAGTAAGTTTTAAGCACTGATAATAGTATGTTGATAGTGGATACTCGTTGGTCTAATCAATAGAAAAGTTGAAAAAGGAGGGCATAATTGGAATGAAACATTAAACGTGTCAAACATGTAATATTAAATAGTTGATTTAAGTGATATCACACTCGATTTTTTTAAAATAAAATATTAAGTTTAAGTTTTATAGATAAAAAAATATAATTAAAAAAATAAAAATTTCATTAATTTGATCAGTCAAATTTTTCAAAAAAAAATATTTATTAAAAAAATAAAAGAATACTCATTACTAGCGATATGATAAAAAAAAAATTGTCAAACAGGCCTGCACTAAGTGCTACTATCAAGTTAGGGCGATAAAAACTAGTCAAACGCGTGTTTCATGCGAGGCGTGAATGTGGATGAGTTTGGCAGGCCGAAGGTGTTATTGTGTTAATAAGACACTTTTTAATATTCTAACATACTTATTATTATTAAAAAGTAATAGAAAATTACGAATAAAATTCAATAAAAAAAATAGAATTTTATTATTTTTAATAAATTTATCAAAAATTGTGTTCCTAATTTTTGTGGGAACCAATCCAATTATAAAGCGGTGGGTTGTGTTTGATAATTGATATTGATATCCTATAGTATAGGAGGAGGGAAGTCGAAAAGCTAATCTACATCCCACAACCATGGACAGGCTAGGCCAGCTCCTTCAAGTAGAACTCTTGACTCTTCCAAGGTTCCAATAATAACAATAATTGGGGCAGAAAGAAAGTGACCCCAATTTGATCCTCATTACTTACGTGAAATATAATAAGTAACACCCTTTTGAATATTAGTTATAATTTATTGAAAAATATAATTTTTTAAAAGTTTCACTCTTTTTTTTAATATTTTTTATTTTTATAAATTCTAATTAATAATAACGAGTGTATTCAAAATAATATATAAGAAAAAATGTGTAATGTTCATTCATTGCATGTGCATGCACACGCCATCAACAACTACACCCCTTATTACTACTACTTGCATTGTATTGGAACAGCCTTTCAAGTCCACGGCCCACAAATTCCTTAAAAATTATAATGTGCTTGTACCACTTTTTACAACAATATACTTTTTATGCCACTTTTATAAAAACTTATTTCTACTGCATAACTTATTTCACAATTTTTTATTCTTCTTTTTTTTATATCATACAAAAAATATAAATATATTATAAATTTGATTAAAATGTATTAATAGTATAAATATTTTTATATACTTACATCCGTAAATAAGTTGTCAAGTATAATAAGATGGTCGACTTTTGTAATAAGAAATTAATTTTTATATATTTTCAGCATAAATTTTTTTTATTCTATTAATCAATTAATATTTTTTTTAAATATAAACTTTAAATTATTTATTATTAACAAATTTATTATATACAATAATCTTTAATTTGATAACAATGTAAAATAACTTCACACAATAATATTGATTTTTTTATTCAAAACATTATATTTAATATTTTATCAATACATACTTATTATTATTATTATTTCAATAAAAAAATCAACAAAAAAGGTTCATCAAATATAATAAACTATTAAGGGTATTATAGCTATGAAATATAAGGAGAATGCATCAAAATAATGCTCTCATTTAATACTCGAGATTTTAACTCTCTTTTTCATTGTCATATATTTATATTCATTATTAATAATTAAATACCTTCAATTAATTAAAAATAAAATACCTTTATTTGAAAGCATTAAAAAATGTTAATCAATTTATATCTTTCAAATAAAATATGTTATTATTCTTTAATTAATATTTAGATGCCCAAATGAAATATTATTTGGTTTCTTACAGAAAATATTTAATATGAATTTAAAATATAAATTATGTATTCAAAATAATTTTAATATAAAATATAAATTTTAATTATAATATAACTGATATATTCAAAAATGTTTATTGATTGTAGGTGATAATTATATAAAAACAACTAATTATTCTACGTAACTGACGATAAAAAAAAATACTAGTTATATTAATCATGATACTTTTTTTATAGTTTTGGTATAAAAAAAAATTAATTGTAATTGAGAGTCTTCCACGCGTTAATTTATTAAAAATATTCATGTAACCAATTATTATTCAATGCTAGAATTTTGAAACAATAAATATTTAAATTTTTACCATTTTAAATGTCTATTTATATTAAATGTTGAGTACAAAAATCATATTAAATTTATTGTAGTCAAACTTTATCAAAATAGTGAGACATATTTCCAATCAAAACTACACACAAAAATTTATTTAAATGTTATTTTAAACTTAACATTGCATATAAATACTCACATTATCTTTTATTTCATCGACACTTATTTTTCTTTCTCATCATCTTTTCCTTTGTTTCATATTCAAAACTTTGTCATGAAGTTCAAATACTCTAATGGCCAAAATGGAAGGACAATATTGTCACTATCCCTTTCTATTACCACTTATGTTTCTAGATACCCATTATAAGATAATGCTCCATTCACGTTTCTTTCAATATATGTACCCATTTGTTTTGTAGTTTTAAAAAAATAAAATAAATTGTTACATGAGTTCATTTTTTCATTGTTTGCTTTCTAGGGTGTGAGTTTGTGTCAAGTGAATTTTCCAACAATGTTTCAACATCTTGAGTTTTTCAAATAGAAATACGAGATCGGGAGTGAGATAACAATCAATGAGAAGACATTGCCACAAAGACGATAACTTTAAAAGAGAAAGTGAGGAGGGAAATTACATCAAAAAAATATTTGAAATCCCAATGCAAAGATCGGAGAAGATACAATTTAATAACAATTTTAACATGTTTGGTGGGTCTCATAATTTATTCTCCTATTTCGCTTCTACGCATATTTACAAGGATAAAGTGATCCAATTGGTTAGTGTAGATACTTGTGTTTAATTTACTCTTCATTTGCATCTCTATCTTTATATTAAATTTCTATATTTTTTTCGTGTTCCTTCTTTCATGTTTTTTGATTGTGAAATTTTCACTTTTAGCTTTTGATTAAAAAACGTTACCTTGTTTGAGAATATCCTTTGAATATTTTGCCATATTGAAGCTCTTAATTGGTCTGTGAGCATAAGTGATTTTGTTTGTTCAATTGTAGGCTAGACCAAATGTTGTTCATTGTGGTGGAAAGCGTAAAGTAGCAATATTTGCAAGTGATCACAGTGAAAATTTGCATAAGAAAGCCAAGCAAGAATGGAGTTGGGAGTTGTGTCACATTACTACAACAAGTAAAAAATGCTTGATTGATCATATTCAGGGAAAAAAGCATATAGCTGAGACATCCATGGGAACTAAATGAATGGATAAAAGCAACAACACATCATTATCATCAAAGAAAAATAAACATTCAGTGAAATGTACTAAAATCATTATTACCATGTACCTAAGGTTAGATTCAACACCATAAGGCTAGACATTTCATCCTTAGAAATTATTATGCAGAGCCTTTGAGAATGGAAAAAATCACCTGATTAATATGAAGAAACTTAGCCAAAACAATGGTGGTGGTGTGAATCCTAAACGACAATACAACACATGTTGTATTTCATTATTATGTAGAATCATTAATATTTATTTGTTTTATTTATTTATGTAATATTTGCATATGCTTTGAGAGTTACGACTATAGAGTGTTATCTAAGAAATTTAACTGACCTGGTACCAACAAGCTTGATGTATTTCATCTTAATTTCATATCAATAAATATATACTTATCTCCATTTAATTTAGTCCTTATTAATTCCTTTTTTTCCAACCCCAATAAAATAAAATAAATGAGACTCTAACAGTGTGTTTTAAAATAAAAGTGGAGAATATATTTAGTCATTTGAATGTACATCCCTAAATTTCAAGACGCAAAATAAAGAAAAAAATTGATTATTTTAAAAATAAAAGTACATATAAATTCTTCCAATTGACATCTAAACATGTCTAAACATGACTTAGGTTGGGGGGACAAGACTCTAATATGACTCATGCTTCTCTCTTTCGACACACGACTTCCCTCTTTAATAGAGAAGGACAAAATGCAAACAAACGATGATTCGGATTTGATTTCTGTGCTATTTCTTCTCGTCTCTTTGTTATCCCTTTAAAACTATGTATCTTTCATGATTTTTAAAATTAAATGTCACCATTAAATATTAACACAACAACTGTTATATAGTATTATTTTGATGGAACAACACAGAGACAACATGAAAAGAGACAGTAAAATCCCGATAATTCTCAATCTTCTCTCTCCCTTTTCCAGCACCATTCACGGCGGTTTCACTTCTCTTGCAACAAGGTCACCACTATGTGTGCGTCTCCAATGATGTATCTCTTCTCTCTGTATTTTTTGTTTTGTGTGTTTGATTTCTCTGTGGCTTAACTGTTATTTTTTTTTTGAAATTTGATTTATTCCTTGTTTTTTAAATGATATAAATTTATTGATGCTGTGTTATGTTTTTTCAATTCTGACTTCTCAATTCTGTTTTCTTTTCTTATTTTTTATGTTGTGTTATGTTGTTATTATTGTGTAGTTTCGTTACTTGAAAAAAATGTCTACACTTTTTGGTACATTTGTATATAATTTTATTTATCAACGTATTGAAGACATATCAAATCCTTAATTTCAAAAAATTTGTTATATCGTTGTATCTGCGTCGTGTTGTACCCCATATCTAGACTTCATAGATAAAATCAAAGTTATTAAACCTAAACACCTTTTTTTTCAGGAGATTTTTTTTTTCCATGTCACTAAGCATATTTGTAAATACAAAGCTCTTAAAAATATAAGAAAGCTTTGGTTCGTTAAAAAGTTAACAGAAAAAAGTAATAAATCTGTAAGAAGAATGTAAAACCAACTTAACTGGATTTAAAGACAAAGAGTTTCAATAGGGAAAATCTTACAATGCCTTAATCTCACTCGCTGTTAATATTATCGGTGTGGCACCTCTAGACAGGGATATTCATGAACAAATTCAATTCAATCAAAATCGAAAAAATCAATCCCAAAAATAAAAAAATTGAATGGATCAAAAGAAAAAAAAACAATTTTTTATTGGATTTGTTGAATTTCGAATTTGATTTTAAAATCGAATCTTTTCTTTTTCTGAAATTGAAATCCAATTTAATACCAACCAAAGTTATATATATATATATATATATATATATATATATATATATATATATATATATATAAATAGATTTATGTTACTACTCATGTTATATTTTATTCTTTTATATATTTATAAAATTATCACATAATTTATATTTATATGTGAAAAAACTATTTAATTGAATATAATTTTTAGTAACTATTCAATAAAGATACATAAGTATAATTTTAAAATATGTAAATTTACTTTTAATAGTATATATTTGAAGAGTTATACGTTGAGTTGAAGATATTTAATACCTTAAAATCGTTTACTGTGTTTATTGCCATTTATTTAATACTTTCTCCAAAGAAAAATAAAAATAAAATAAAAAATAACCAAATCTAAATTACTTTAAATTGCATCAAATTAAAATTTTCAATCAAGCTGATTTGATGATTAATTTAAAAAATTTTAAAAATTAAATCAGATGATTTTTTTCTTCAAAATTGATTCATTTCAATCCACAAACACCCTTACCTTCAAGTGTAGGGGTGGATAAACAGGCCCAGGTCCATGGACTGGCTCGTGGAGCCCGTGGTCCGTGCAGGTTACGGACCAATTTTTTTAAATTGTTCATATTTTTGGACACGTCCCGCTTAATCCGCGAACTATGCGAGTTTGGTCCGCGGGATCCACGGGTTGCCCGCAGCCCGCATTAGGTTTGATTTGTGTGACCCTGACCTAATTATATTAGGTTTGATTTTCTCTTTTTCACTTCAAACTTTTCTTTTAAAATAAAAAAATAAAAAAATATATTAGATAAGATGAAGATTTAAAGATAAAAATAAAAAATTTAAATTAAAAGATGATAAAGATAAAAAATAATAAGATAAGAAAATTAAAAGATAACAGAAATAAAAGATTAAGATAAAAAAGATAAATAATAACATGCTAAAAATATTTCTTTTTAATATTTTCTCAATCTTTTTTTCTTTTAATCTATCATTTTCATATTTGCAAACAATAAATAATAAAAATATCAATTCTTATCATTTAAACTAAAGATAATTGTTAAATAAATATTTTTAAAGATATTTCAATATACTTTTATTATAAAAATATAGCTCGCATCATATTTAGTAATTATCATTATCATTGTAGCAGATTAAAAACACTTTTTCTCCTCGCGATTTTTCTCCACCACGCAGTCACACGACACACCATAGTGACACAGCCTCGACCCACCACCGCAAAACAAAACACGACTACACGACTCACACTCACACAGTCACGCTACACACCATAACGGCACAGCCTCGGCCCACCACACAAAGTACATCTCTTCTCTCCCTAGAATTTATTTTTATCTTATTTTTATTGAGACTGATGAAGAAGACTCAAGTTACTTCAAATATGAAATCATTTGTTTTTGGAGATGTTTAAATTTCATATTTTAGATTTATTGCTTGAATTTTCTTTTGTTAAAACATTATATATTTTATTGATATAATTGACTAATTATTGAGATCTTATTTACATTTGTATTGAACTTAATTTGATTATATTGTATTTTTATTAAAATTGAAATTCTTTTAAAACTAGACCCACGGACCGGCCCATTTGATTCGTGGAGTCCGTGGGGTGAGGGCGAACCAATTTATTTAATCCGTGTAAGAAGCGAGACAGACTGGCCTGGTCCGCTACCAATGCAGGTTTATGCGGACAGACCTTACGCAAGGTAAGCCGACTCGCTTACCCACCCCTATCCAAGTGGGCATTACCCAGCCCACAGGTAGCTCTTTATGAGTTTAATAGGTTTTCCAACAAGTTCTTATAGAAGGAAAAAAAAAACTAATTTAGAAATTTCTCAATTCCCAAATAAAATTTTCAAAGGTTAAGGTGTATAAATCAAGTTTATATGGAAGGAACTTGATTTATTTTTCTCTTGTAAATGTCTGAAAATTTACCCAAAATTCTGAAAAAAATAAATTACCCAAATTGTATCTTACAGCTTGCAATAAAAATACCAATCATCCTTACTTGTAGTGTTTAGTTAGAGAGAAAAAAAAGTGAAAAGGAGGTTTTATAAATTTTTCATGTTTGGTTCAAAACTTAGGTACAAGGGAGATATAAACCCTCTTACTCAATATTGAATCAAACAGGGCATTCATTACCATGCTGGATGTCTTTATTTTATTCGATTGGTAGCAAGAGTTACAAGGATAACGGGGTATTAATCTTGATTTTGTTTTTTAACTGAAACTTTAGGAGTGAAACTAATGAAATCGAAGATGTACACCGGTCAAATTTATCATCAGTGTAAACAGTATCGATTGCACACCAATTACCAAATATCTTCGTATCACCACCCGTTAGAAATCATGATTATGAATTCAAAGCAATACATTTACACACCAAATTATAAACTAAATTTATTGAAAAGACATTGTAGTCTCTAGAATTATTATTCATCAATCATTTTATCTTTTGTTTTTAATTTCAAGACTAAAATTACTATCATTTAATCACATAAAGAATTAAAACAACAGTCACTTGGTAAATTCAGGACTAAATTGATAGAAGCTTGTTCGGTCCTATTTATTTTGAAAAAAATAATTATAAATTTTTATCAGTTTTCTTGGATAACTTTCAAAAAATAAGTGATTTTTCTCGTAATCAATCCCTACCTATTCTAGTGCATTTTGGTTCAACATACTTTTTTAAAGCAATGAGTGATTATTTCCCAATCCCAAACATTAACAAGCACTTATATAGTGCATTACTCAATTCAAATGACTTGATACCAGCAATATCTGACTCTAAATGATCTTCATATAAAATTCAATATGCTATCAAACGAGGTTTTGAAACCTAGTTTCATGGAATTATCTCAATCATACAATCTTGACTCTAGATGATCTCTCTAAATTGTTTGCAGTTTCCGGCTTTAAACTTTTGGAAAACTCAGTACTGCAGCTATATCAGTCTTGAAGTAGGAAAGCTCTGATGGTTAGCCCTCTTCAAATCTTATTCAAATGAAACCCCTTTTTGTGGTACAACCCGAAGGAAAAACAGAAACAGCTTTAAAAAAAACAAACTTCATCTTTCTTCTAATCAATGAAGAAGCACAAACCCCCAATTTGGCCTCGAAAGATTACCATATGACCTCAATTTGGTACTGGTAAATGGTAATTTCAGGGCTATTTTGAAGCAAAAAATCACTATCAAATTAATGCAGTAGTAATAATCCTTACCAAATTCAAATTCTGAAAATCATCAAGGCACCAGAATAGCTTTTTTTTTTCTTCCTAAGAAACCCAGTCAATCTTACGCATCAAGCAGAATTTCAAAATTCAATATCCTAAAGTACAGAACACAGTAATTTTCCAACAGCTCAACCAAACATAAACACATGAACTGAAAAAACAGAGCAACCCAAAATCACATTTCATTCATCCATTCATCAACCCATTACCATCCATCAAAATCATAAAAATCACAATCCATCAAGATAAACAAACCAAAACTCGGGAACGATATTCGAACATTGTAATCATAAAAAAAACGGATTATTTACTACCGCGTCTTTCAAAACTATCCAAACACACAGACAAGCTAATCGACTTTGAACACACCATGCCACATGAGATGTGCAAGTGAAAATTGATCCATAAAGAAACTTACAAATGTAGAAAGGGGGCAAAAGAAAAGAAAAAAACGAGGTCGCGTTGATGGTGGAAGAAATGAAGAGGTAGATCAGACGGGGCTGAGAAGCTGGGAAAGTGGGGGCTTGGGGTCAGAGTTCATACCGATGATGATGACCAAAGGGATGAAACCATAGTGAGTGATGACCTTCGCTTTTCGCATTGCCCATGTCGTCCACTCCTTCAGGCACTCGCTCGCAGATCGATCTTCCGCGGCCTTCGATCCCTTTGAACTCTTACCCTTCGCCTTCAGAGAAACCCTTGACGCCATTGAAATTTCCCCCCCTTTTTTTTCTCTCCCTCCAAAATGGTCTATTTGGTGGAAACCATAAACCCTAATTATAGCCGCTGTGTCGTATACGTCGCACGACTTGTCGGTTTACCGTGATTATTTTAAACCAAGCATAACCCTTTGATAAACGACAATAGGAATTGCCTCGTTTAAAAGCTTAATTTTTTTTTTATATTAAAAAACTTGCACTTTTTTTAGACGAAAAAACACATTTGCACTAAACTCTCTCTCCCGGAAATATACATCTATAATTCTGTATCAAATTTTCTACTCCTATAAACTAATAATTCTAAATTTTTTTAAGTAATAATTCTAAATCCTGTAACACTTTTTTGTGTGTATGAAAGTAACACTCTCCTACTAATTTTTCTATTTGTGGTGAATATGAAATATGTTTTATATTTTTAATACATTCAATATCTTTACTTTTTACTTACATTTTATTTCTAAAGTGGAAAATTGACAATATAAAAGTGTCTCATGTATTGTGAAAGTAATCAATTTTAACATCATTAATCAACAAAAAAAAAAGTTGTTGTTGATATAACTTTTAAAATAATTAAAGAATGACCACATGTTTTATAACTATTAATTATTATAAAAATAAAAAAATTATTATAGATGATAATTTATGCTCAAATAATAATTTATATTCGTTTACTTTGCACATACAATATGTCAACCACCAACTATTTACTCTAGATTAAATTTCTTGTTGTTATTATAAGTTTAGTGATGAGTTGTTTTATTTGATCGACAAATGACAAGTTGATTTTGGTAGTTATTTTTCGCACTCCAATGATAATCCAAAATGCAAAATTACATTCCTTTACATTTTGTAGAAGTTTCTCCAAAATATAAAGATATACATTTTGGGAAAGACCTTTAATTTTACATTTCAGATTAGATGCATGAATCAATATGGGAGGTAGAGGAAGTAATTGCCGTTGATCTGATAGAGTGGGCTGCAACGGAGTCCAATAGAAGGGAATAGTATTTTATTAAAGGGCTGCAACGTAAGGGTATTTTCGGTTTTCTCTGAATATGTTGGGTGTAGGAAGAAAATGGCTTTGTTACAAATGATGTTTCAGCTAATGGCTGGGATGGGTTGTTTGGTAAAATGAGAGAGATATTTCTCTTTCTTCCATAAAACCCAAAACCCTACTTCTCCTGTCATATTATCTTCATCTCTACTTCCTTTCACTTCTCCAACTTACTTCCTCTCCTAAACTTCATTTCATTTCATTTCCAGAAGCTCTAATTGCGGTACGTTTCTCACATCTATATCCAATCACTCTTCTCTTTCCCTTCCATTTTTCTCCTTTCACACTTTCTTCACAGACCGCCACAACACTTAACTTTCGTCCGAATTCAACGAATTCCAGCGTTTGATTGATCGCCATAACAACCAATTACATCTTCTCCGCAAATTCATTTCAGCGTCAGTTCCGAACTCTAATTTCGACTCTCTTCCTATTTTTCTTTTGGCGCAGATGAGGAGCACTGAACACTGAGGGTGATGGAAGACTATGATAGTTACATAGCACAGAGTGATAGAGGTGAAAATGGAGTGATAGTGGCATCGCGTGCTTTCCCGCACGACGAATTTCGCCCCCGTGGTGGAAAAGTACTGTCGCGAGTTGCTGCTGTTGCGGCTGCAAGAAATGGTTCTTCGACTTCAAGTTACGATATAGCTGTGACGAGGAATGTTAAGAAAAAGCAAAAGCGTAAGGGTCTTCGGGAACTGTTTACAACCGATTACATTGTGAACAGCGTGTTACGGAAGGATGGTCCTACACTTGGTCAGGAATTTGATTTTCTTCCTTCAGGTGCGTTTCGAATGGTTTATAGTTATTCTACTTAGCGCTGAACACTAATTCCTCTGTTTCTTTTATTGTATAAGATAGTTGTGGAACCATGGTATTAGATAGGGGCAAAAGGTAGTAGTCCTTTTTGGTGTTGAATGCTGATCGGATTCAGTGGATTTTTTTAGTTGTTAAAAATACTGTGCATTACAACACGAGCAGTGCAGTATGCAGTTTAAAAAGTCTAGAAATCAAGTTTTTAGAATAGATTACATTTGACCTTCTTAGAGGTTTACGAAGCCTATGCAAACAACCCTTCCAGTCTCAAATTTAAACTTGGCCATTCTAGGATTTTTTGGTTGGCAAATACTCATTCCTCTTCTTCCATTTCTATTATTATTCTGAGAATTTCTTTAATTCATTTTAGTCTTTTGCTTCTCACTGTTATAATTTTTATAACTAGCCTTATTTTGTCCATTTCCTCTTTTGATTGATTAGGACCCAAATATTTCACTTCTGCTTGTCAAGAGGACCAAGGATCCTTCAAAAGGAGGAAGGTGACTTTTAGTGTTCCACAAGAAAGTTTTTTTATGTTTCTTTTTACATTCCTTTGCATTTGTCACAAGTCCTCTTTCTTCAGGTTCCCAACAGTGCATTTCAAAGTCTCGCCAATTGTAATATGAAAGCACCTGTGAAGAAACATGGCATTGGCAAAGGCCTGATGACAGTTTGGAGGGAAACAAATCCTGATGCTGGAGACCTTCCATTTGGTTTTGGCGTTTCTGGCCAAGAAGTTCCTCTAATCTCAAATTCTATAGGACAGAAACCAGTCCGTAAGAACAACAGGTCATGGAAAACCGTAAACAGGAATGTAAGTTATCGAAACCCATAATATTATGCACACTTTTATCTTCTTCCTATTTATAATACATGAATGAGCATGGTAGTTTTTGTTTATGATAGTAGATCTCATTTTTTTCCCCGAACAGGGAATGCCAAAAAATAAAACGCAGAATAAGAGAAATAAGTCGCAGGACAAGAGGAAACTTACCATGCAAAGAAGAGTGGTAATTGAAAATTTTGAATGTGCATTTTTGTGCTTACTGTTGAATGGTTTGGCAAGTTTTTTGAGTTTCTCTTATCTGGCAGGGGGAATTGAACCTAAATGTGACTCAGAATCAGTCACCAAAGGAAAAATGTGAACTAGCTTTGGATAGTGCAATATCTGAGGAGGGGGTTGATCGATTTTCAATGTTATTTGATGATGAAGAGCTAGAGCTGAGGGAGTTACAAGAAGGAACCAATCTGTTTATGTGTTCTGATCATCTTGCTGGCAGTGGAATGGTTGGCTGCTCACTTTGTAAAGGTAATTTTGGAAGGGACCAAAATTGACCTGTATTCTGTGTTATATTCAAATGAGTAATGTTTGTGAAGCTCAAATGTTCTGATTAATGTCAGTCATTGTTGTATGTGGCTTTTTACAGATGTGCTAGTGAAGTTTCCGCCAGATATTGTCAAGATGAAGAAACCTATCCATTTGCAACCTTGGGACTCGTCTCCGGAAATTGTGAAGAAATTATTTAAGGTGCATATAACCAATCAGTTATGACTTGGAAGATCTGACTATGTTAATGACATGTATTTGCTCATTGTTATATATTGGTACTTGCCTTATGTGCATATGTGTTTCTACACTCATCGACTAAAGTTTCTCTTCTATAACATAAATTTTTACTACTCAAATAGCTTAAAGTTTCACCTATGTTGTTCTTTGTCAGTATTATATGGTGACAGACCCAAAATCCAGCATAGCTTCTTGTGGATTGCATACTGGTCAATGCAGAGGAAAGGTTGCCATGCTAGAAAAAATGTAAAATTTAATCAACACACTTGTAAAAGTAAAGTAAATGAAAGACGTAGTAGTTTATACAAAAAAAATATAAATATAATAATTTGTCAAGCAAATTTGCACAGCATTGGTTTGCTTTCTTTATGATTCTCCTGGTGATGGTTTCTCTCATAGCTCAACCTTCCCATCACCATCTCATTCTCTGCCTCCTTTTGAAAGTTCCATTGCAGCCATGGATAAAAAGGTAAAATCACTAATCACATGAAATGCAACAAGCCATGATCTGTTAATAATTTGGATGGTACGAAGACAAAAGGGAATTTTGGAGAGGTATGTGAATATTTCAAGTGAGTTCGAAACTCATTGGAGTTGGGCACCCTACACCTCTGTTGCAGCCTGTCTTTGAAAGATGTGACAGGTGTTGTAGGTGGAACTAAACTGTTTTCAGACACGGACATGACCAAAACACATAGAACACCTAAAAAAAGTACAAGGCTATTGATGGTAAAGGAGGGGATATGAGGGATTCCACTACTAGGATCACATGGTGTGTTTTGCTCCTGCCACTGAAAACTAGCCATGCCTGGAAATTTTTATGCTGGGGAGCATCAAATCCGCCGTAGGAGGAGGTTTTGCTCACCTCCTGTTATTGTACTCTCTTATGTGCTGTATGAGACCATGACTAGTTCTCCTCTTTTGAATCCCTCCTACCATTATTGTTTTAGCAGAACCTGCCTAAGGTTAGAGGTCAACATTCTTGCTTTTTATATTTTGTTTAGGCTTCTGGAATTTAAACACGTGACTAATATAATAGGTTATATAATGTGAAAGTGAAGGAAATTCTTCCTAATTCTAGCACTCTGTTATTTTTCGGACAAATCATTACGGGTTTTTGTTTTAACTTGGACAAATTATTACTGATGTTTGGATTTTCTTAGTTACCCTGCTGGATTTATTGTTATGGGACAGAAAGAAGTTATTTCTTAGATTAGCTAACATTATCATTGTGAAGCTGTACTGAAGTTACTATCTTGCTTAATTTGTTATTCTTTGGAAACCTTTTTTTCTATTGCAAAGAACTTCAAATTGACATAGAACTACTTTATTTTGGCAGGTTTTCCACTTCATTTATACATATGCTATAATTGTTGATATTTGCCCGTTCACTCTTGATGAGTTTGTTCAAGCATTTCATGATAAGGTAATATGCCATCTTTGACCCATGCTTGTATTTTGGAAGCATTTCCAGTTTTCTTGTTTAATTTTAATCTTATCTGAGTCATGTCAAATTGTAAGTTACATCCAAAATGTCTCTCACCTTACTGCATGTGTTTTCCAGGACTCAATGTTACTTGGCAAGATTCATGTGGCCCTTCTCACACTTCTTCTATCCGACATTGAAGTGGAGATTACTAATGGGTTTTCACCTCATTTAAATAAATCGTGTAACTTTCTTGCATTGCTTCACTCGGTGAGTTGCTGGGTTTCCTTACCTCATTTTGGGAGGTTATGGATTATTACATGCTTCTTGTCTTCTACATTTAATACAGAATGACCAACAATCTAACATTTATCTATTTTAGCTGAGGTACAAATTCATTGCATGTTTATTTTAATAATGATTTGTCAGGTTGAAAGTCAAGAATATTCCCTGGACTTCTGGAGAAGATCTTTAAATTCTCTTACTTGGATTGAAATACTCCGTCAAGTGCTGGTTGCTTCTGGATTTGGTTCAAAACAAGGTTCCTTACGTAGAGAGGTCCTTAACAAGGTATTCTGAAGTCCAAACAAGCCTATTCTAGATCTGACTTGACTTGAACATGTTTATATTATTACGTGTGTATGTATTTACATAAGATCAAAAATTGTAGATGCTTTTGATTAGTGTATATTTTTGTATAAGCTGCCTTGTGATATGACATATCGTAAGTGGTGCACATCTGTTTTCTTGTATGTCTACTTTGGCAGATTTTGAGGTAAAATAATATTTGAATCATATATGTCATTCTCATGTAACTGAAGGCGTATGCAAGATATTTACTTAGTCATGGCAAAAGTAGGTTTAAAAAATGTCAGTGATGTTACACTGAGATAGTTAGAAGAAATAACTATAAATAGGAAGAGGGGTTGAGAGGAGTTAGTCAGTAGGTGAGTTATCATTGTGGTCAGGGGGGTCCTGAATCTCTCGAACATCCAGGGAATTTTTTTTATTTAATAACACTACGTTTTTTGTGTGCTTAATCTGAACCAGTTTCTATCCGATTACCATATTTCTCTGTTTGGATTTAATTCTGATCCATTGACAGTGTAAAAAGTTCCTATTTTATCACTGAAACATTTAGTGTGACCTTTTTTTTAAAAAAAAAAAACTGTTAACAATGAAGGCATGTATCTTTATCTCAAAAAATGCAACCATGTATATAGACGTAGGTAGTTATTAGGAATGAGAATAAATAGTCAGCATTTTCTAGTGCAAAATTTAATCTTAAATGACAAGAGATGCTCGAAGGAGATCTTGTTAATTTTTGTTGTTCAGTTACTTTCAATATGCTTTTCTTGGATGTCAGTCCAAGTTTTCAGTTATTCCATGTTTTGGTTTTAAGGTTTAGCCTTATATGCTTTTTTTCTATAGGAATTGAATCTTCTTGTAAACTATGGTCTATGCCCTGGCACCTTGAAGAGTGAGTTGTTTAACATCTTGTCAGAGAGAGGAAACATTGGATGCAAAGTAGCTGAGATGGCAAAGTCAATGCAGGTAACTAACTAACTGTTGTTATCTGAATCATTTTATTTGGATTATAATCTTTCTCTATATATCACTGGTGAAATTAACTGTATTTTTATACTATGTAGATTGCTGAATTAAACCTTGCGAGCACAACAGAGGGACTCGAGTCTTTAATATGTTCCACGCTTTCAAGTGATATTACTTTATTTGAAAAGATTTCATCAACTGCATACCGATTGCGTATGAGCAGTGTTACGAAGGATGGTGACGAATCTGATTCAGATACAGAGGACTCTGGTAGTGTTGATGATGAATTTAATGTTGCTGATACATGTAGCAGTGGTGATGATTTTGAAAGTGATTCAATAAACTCCAGTAAAAGAAAATTGAAGCGTGCAAACAGTCATAAAAATAATATGCTGAAAGTATACACTGAAATTGATGAGAGCCATCCAGGAGAAGCGTGGTTATTAGGACTGATGGAGAGTGAATATTCAGACTTGAACATTGAAGAAAAATTGAATGCATTGGCATCTTTAACTGATCTTGTTTCATCTGGATCTAGCATCAGGATGAAGGTAAAATACAAAACTTCTAGGCGAAGGTTGGCCTTAAGTTATATCCCCCCCCCCCCTTTCTCTCTTAAATTATAGTGGAATCTTGAATTGATAAAAATAAAGTTAAAGGCCTTGGATTGTCTCCGTTCCTCTTGATTCCCCTGCCAACTCCCAAACATCCCCTAAGATGTTTTATGAAGTGGTCTTATCATATTAAGTTCCAAATTATCTTTTTTGTACAGGATTCAACCAAAGTTACAGCTGATTGCAATTCTGGCATCCAATTACGAGGGTCTGGAGCTAAAATAAAGAGATCAGCAGTAAAGAAACCTGGGCCACTTTGGAACCAGAAAGTACACTTGAATTCTGATCCCTGTGCAGTTGATTCCTCATCATTAATCTCAAGATTCCATACTCATGAAGCTTCCTTTGGAAAGGGAAAAGTTTCCTTTATTTCACACCCCATTCAATCAGTGTTTTTGGGATCTGATCGTCGGTACAATAGATACTGGCTTTTCTTGGGTCCTTGTAATGTAGATGATCCAGGCCACAGGAGGATATACTTTGAATCTTCTGAAGATGGTCACTGGGAGGTTATTGATACTGAGGAGGTGAATTTCTTTGGTTTTCTTATTTTGTGTAAGAGAAGATATTTAGTTACATATATTGGAAACATGGAAGAGTAAACAATCAAAAATGCATATGTAATATGTTTATTGGTCTAGTGTGTCTATTTTATGCATTACTGTTTTAGTGTTAATAATTTTTTGCATATGGTTAACCTGTATGTATGCAGGCCTTGTGTGCCTTGTTGTCAGTTCTGGATGATAGAGGAAAAAGGGAGGCTCTTCTTATTGAATCTTTGGAAAGGAGACGGACATCACTATGCAGATCTATGTCCAGGATTAATGCTAATAGTACTGGAATGGGTTCTATGTCACATTCTGATCAATCTGAACTGGATATGGTCAAAGATGACAGTTATTCTCCCGCATCTGATGTAGACAACCTGAACCTGACTGAGACTGCAGAAGACTCGCTGCCGTCTGCTGGGGCTGTGGTAATTGAAGCTGGAAAGAAAGGAGAGGAACAAATTCAAAAATGGATCCGTGTTCAAGAATATGATTCTTGGATTTGGAATTCCTTTTATTTAGATCTCAATGTTGTAAAATATGGTAAAAGGTCTTATCTGGACTCTCTTGCCAGATGTAAGAGTTGTCATGATCTATACTGGAGAGATGAGAGACACTGTAAAATTTGCCATATGACATTTGAGCTTGATTTTGATCTAGAAGAAAGATATGCAATCCACATAGCCACATGCAGGGAGAAAGAAGACAGCAATACATTTCCTGATCATAAAGTGCTATCATCACAGATTCAATCACTGAAAGCTGCAGTTTATGCTATTGAGGTGAGTTGTTATTCATTTGCTTCAATTTTCGTCATGCATTGCATACTGGCATTGATGTCTTATTTTGTTATATTAGTCCTTTTAGGGCACAAATGCAATGCTAGGGGTTTGTGCGGGGAAATTGATACTTCATTCTTTGCGCCACTTGGTTTTGTTTGAACAGGGATGCTCTGTTCTAGAAAAATATTTTACTTATGTTTCTTCTAATCCAATATAAGCATGATATTAAATTGACACTTGTTGAAGATCAAAATATAATATTCTGATTCTATTAATAATAGTGGTTTATAGGAGAACATAATCTTTGATTTAGAGGAAACAAAATATCCTCTATTTATGTATAATTAATGTAATTCACCTATATAAACACACATCCGCCATGTACTCTGACAAAGTTTTCAGTCCAATTATCCCTCTATTTCTCCTATTTTAAACATACTTAAATGTGATACCCTATCTCTTTATCTGCTCCAACTTTCTGATATTTTATGTTGCAAACTTAGCGTGGTTTACATGGTTATTTTTAAGCATGTGGGCATTTTGAAGATTAATTAACTTTTCCATGACGTATACCACTGTTTGTACAGTCTGTTATGCCTGAAGATGCCATGGTTGGTGCTTGGAGGAAATCTGCTCATAAGCTATGGGTAAAACGGCTCAGACGCACCTCAACTTTAGTGGAGCTTTTGCAGGTTTTTGTTTTAACTTTCTGTTTTAAGTGTTTGAAATTCTATTGGTCTTAATTAACTCAATCTATTTTCTTATGAATTTGTAATTTTATAGGTTCTTACTGATTTTGTTGGTGCCATCAATAAGGATTGGTTGTATCAATGCAAATTTCTGGATGGGGTGGTTGAAGAAATCATTGCATCTTTTGCATCTATGCCCCATACACCATCTGCCCTTGCTCTGTGGTTAGTGAAGTTAGATGCCATAATTGCTCCCTACCTGGACAGAGTCCATCTTCAGAAGAAACAGGGAACCAGTAAGAGTTTAAGAAATAATAAATCACATGGCATGAGATACTTATTCAGGCTGTTATAGTTTGTTTTGGTTACAGAGTTTCACTTAGTTTAGTTTTTTGGTCATCTGCTTGAAAATTAAGGATATATGCCCAACGGTCTTCTGATTGTTGTTTTTATCCCTCTCCGCCCACTATCCTGATATTTTAAAGGCGGTAAACTATAACAGGATGAAACCTCCTTTAAAATTGTCAAGTTCCAATTGTGTACCCTTTCGGTGTGATTTTTTTTTTACTTGGAAAAATTACTGACTCGACTATATTCCAAGTTGCCAAATTGTTTTTGGTTGTTTGGAGCTTAAAAATAAGAAGTTAGGTGATAATTGTGTGCTTTCATGTTTTCAACTTAGCGTGGTCTTAAGATATATACTTGGTTCTCTCTTTCAGGTCAACATGGTGCTTGGCGATAGGTGCACTTTTACGTTTGTTGAAGGGCATGCGAATTGAAATGAAGGAACTACCTGTTCCGCTCCTTGATCAGAGATTCATGTGCTGGCTTCACTTGGTTCTGAATTTCTAGAACGACTACAATTTGGCCGAGGCTTTTTTTTTAATCCTCCCCTCCCCGATTTATACAGGCAATCTTGTTGGTCAGATGTATAGGTTTACATTTTTTCTATATAAAAAAATACTAGGTAGCTCGAGTTTTTTGGTGCGTAATGCCACTTGGTTTCTACAAGGTCGCCCATTTTTCTTGCTTCATGATGTCTGGTCTTCTCGTTCGAGAAATCAATTTTGTCTTTGTATCTTACAGAATAATAATGTCGTACTGATTGAAAATAATTTGTATTATGAGAGGATAGAGTTTTAGGCCGTCTATAAAGTTAAACTGACTGGCAATGTACAATTTGCTTTGCTTTAAATACCCTAAAAATAGAGCAAGTAAACTGCCTACCTTTCGGATTGTTTGACCGGGATCCAGTTTTGTTAGTAGTAGTAATTTAATTTTGTACAGTTTGCATTATAAAATAAGATTAAATGTAAATGATCTCTCAAGAAAAAAATATTCAAATCAATGAGAAAACATTATAAAGCTAAGTGAAAAAGTAATGTAAACAAGCAAAAAAAAAAAAGTGGAGAAAAATTATTTAATGAGTGGGGGAAAATTATGTGCATGAGCGAGAAAATGATAGAAAAATCATTCGAATAAGCAAAAAAAAAATAAAATTCAAATAACCAAGTTAATTGGTAAAAAAAAATGGTGAGTGAAGAATTCGGTAAAAAGATAATTTAAATTAGTGAAAAATCATTTAAATTGACAAAAAAAATAAAGCAATAAAAAACCATAAATATGCAAAGAAACTTAAATGATTCAATTATTATAAGGACAGCAAAATATCCTAGTAAACTTATATATGAATTATAATAAATTTATTTTGATTAATGATTACTATTAATACAAAGATTTTTGTTAATTAAAAGTATAAATAATACTGATAGTAATTAATAGTATATAAAAAAGTAATTATTATATTTAAATTATTTTATATCATTGCAGTCATTTTTCTCAATTATTAATCACAAATCTCCACATGTAATAGTAAGATTGTTAAGCTTTTATAATAACAATCCTATTTTTTTATCTATTAAACTTCAATTAAAAATGATCCTAAATAACTTTTGAAACAATTATTACAAAAATAATTTTCATTATATGACAATTCATAATTAAATAAAGTTTAAATTTTTTTATATTGCCAATATATTCTGATTAAATTTATAATTTATGAGTAGCAGTTTTAAAAAGAAGAGGTTGTAGATGGAGAATGCTTAATTATAATATAAAGATCATTATTTGATTTGCTGACATAGACCCAACAGTATCTACCCTTACAGAATTCGATCTACGTCCGACGCCCTCCTTCCTTTCCACCGTATTTTTAAAAGAAAAATGATACATGAATACCTCATGCTAGTAAACATTTAGAGAGAAAGGAATAAAATGAAAAGAAATATAAATGTAATTTTCAATATAATACAACAATTCTTCAAAAAAAAAAAAGGAAAAGAAAATAACGAAGAGAAAGAAAAAATGAGAAGGGTTAATAGAATATTTGCACCGTGCTAGTGTGCAAAAATCAGAACTCAAAAGAGGCTGTCCAAAATTCACAACTCATAAAAGGGCATGTTGATGAAGCTTTTCTATCATTATTCATAAATACTCTGAAATCACGTGTATGGATGAATATTCTCAAAGCAATAATTTTAAGTACTTTAATATGCCCACGAACCATGATAAGGTCAACAGCCAATACCAAAACAAAAATGTGGCTAATATTAATGTAGATTGACAGCTATTTCAATCCTTACTGCATTTACAGCAAACGTGGCACGTGTGCCCCCAAGTTGATAATTAACAAGGAAAAAGCCCTTACATTAAAAACAAAAAAGAATAGCGAAATTCAATAGTTTCTATATTTCTCTATCAAAGCCTACTGAAATAATACCCAGAAGAATATACGTCCCAAGTCAAGAAACATCAACATCTGCCAGCATGAGCTTTAGACAGTCTGCTTCCTCGTTTTCAAAATGGAACAAAGAAAGGGAAAAGATGAAAAGAGCCATCAGCATATCAGTGCAACTGCCTCACTGTGACACTGCATCCATGCCTGCAACACAAACAGACTGGTATTTTAAGAAAGTTTTATTAAGTATACGAATATTAATTGAAATACACTATTATAAGTACTTTCCCTTCCCATTCTTAAAAAAGATAATCAGAAAAAGCAACGCTATATTAATATACAACTCTTGCATAGGAATATATGATTAAAAATACAATCCAGATTTAGACTAGCAATATGACAACTTTTCTCTAACAAATGACTCGGCCAACTAAGCTGCTTGATAAGATCAATCAATGTTTGAAGGGCCAAAAACAACTAATAAGTTTCACCATTTAGCTTAGTCAAATAAATTTACCAATACCACTACCAGTAATGATTAAACACTAAGCAAACTATAGCAAGTCCATAGTATGAAACTATACTAAAAAAGCTTAAATGATTTGAAAATTTTTATTATCATACTAATTAAATGAAATGCTCAGAATTTGGAATAGGCCTTTCAAAACTGAACGTGAATGGATTTTACCAGCAGGTAGTGCACCTCAACTCACTCTACGTTGAAAATGTTTTTCTGCTCCTTATTCGTACTGATGATATTGAGACTAATGTTGATGCATTGAGATTCAAAGTTTAAAGAGTTTCTTATCTTCCAGGATTTTACTACCGAGAAAGCCATATATCTGTAAGCAATTACAATTTGAATTCATAAAGCATTAAGCAATAAAAGAATATTTGATTGCTAAATGCCTCCCTATTCTTAACAATGCAAGCAAAATGCTAAACCATTAGATGGATGGATACAAGAATGACTTCACTAATAATAATTAATACCACATTTACATCCCTACGGTCAGAAGCTGCTATTCTTAGCCATAGAAAAGTACAAAATCTTGTTGCCTAGAAACATGCTTTGTTCTAAGGCAGGTTAAATAATCAAAATGAAATTATATCCAGTTTCCACAAAGATATTATTCAACTACAGCTTCCAGCAGTGAAACAATCAAATTTCCCAAACTCATCCTTATGGAAGAAAGTTCCATTAGATGCAATTACTGAATGTCAGCCCATGCAATACTGTCATCTGGGTATGGAGCAAGAACCAAAATCAAAACAGAATGAATAAAAATTTCAAATTAACATGAAAATAAAATATATCTATGACCAGCGCAAATGATTACACCTTATGATGTATCTCACTACTACCGTTAAGAATTTTTTGTTCATTTCACCAAATTTATATACCGTCAATTCCCAATTATGCTCTTGAAAGGGATACTCATGTAAATATTAACAACATGAAAGTGAATTTAAACTGAAACAAGGACAGAAACACTTAAGTCAGAATAGATACCGATACTAGCTGTATTATGTTAAAGCAGAGACTGCTTCATATCCATCTGACTCAATAGCTTCTACCACTGATATGTCGCCTGTCCTTGCAATTTTCCCTTTGTCCTGATTTTTTTAAGAAGAAAAAGAGAAGTCCATTCATGTTATTTCATATCATATACATAATACATATACACATTCAGTTTCCCATACACTGTCTAGAGCTGCTTTCTAAGAAAGAAAAACAATATTCTATCAGAAGGCTTATAAATGTCTATACATATACAGAAATGGGATGACATCAACAAAGACTTTTACACTAGAGCTCAGCTTGAATAAACTTCTTCACAAATCACAAATCACAAATCCATAATACTTATAGCAGAAGACATTGTGAGGTAAAATGAGTTAAACTTCTCTGATAAATTAACACCAAGTTATGCCTTTTAGCTTTTGGAAAAGTTAGATGAGATGAGAGAGCATGTTAGTGTCAACTACTTTCTTTAGGAAATCTACTTCTTCAAGCTCATCCTTCACTTGAATTGATAGGACTAGCACCTTAATTCCAGTAATGAAAAGTGAAAACCCATGTATCATACATATTACAAATTCAAAACTTGCAATGATATTGAAGATCAACAGTAAGTTACCATAACATGGACATGTGTAGGATTCAAAAGATCCAGAATCCGTCTATAATGAGTTATCATCAACAAGGACTTTTCTGGGGTGAGAATCCTATTAACTGCATTCGCAACATCCCTGAGCGCATCAACATCCAAACCAGAATCAATTTCATCCAAAATAGCCAAGTCCGCCCCCAAAACCGCAAGCTGCAAGATTTCATTGCGCTTGCGTTCACCGCCACTAAACCCTTGGTTCACATTCCTATTGAGAAAGTCAGGCTTCATGTTAACAAGCTGAAGCTTCTCCATCAGGTAAGGTAAAAACTGCACCGCAAAACAATCCCAATCATAACATGCAATGACGAGGAGATATAAGGTTGCAGTCATGGATTCGAATCCCCTAATGACATTTCTAACAAAACTAACAAACTAACATTTACCGATTTAAAAAAAAAAACACGCAATGACGAAAAATGACCTCATAACGATAGATGAGAAACATACTAAAGTCCTATTTGGATAAACTTCTTCACAACACTTAAATGACTTGAATTTATCCCATCAACTTATATAATACCTCGATTGGTCCAACCTCATCTCGACCAAGTTTTTTCATTCGAGCATTGTAGGCCATGGCGAGAAACAGATCAATGGAAACACCGGGGATTTCAACAGGGGATTGAAAACTCATGAAGAGACCCGCAAGAGACCTTTCTTCAGGTTCCATCTCAAGCAAATTCTCCCCCTTGAAAACAACACTGCCTCCGGTTACTTCATAATCTGGGTGCCCCACAAGAACCTGCATGCAGTTCAATTACTTAAAAATCCTTTTTTTTTCTTTTCAATTGAATGAGAGAGGATAGGGTAAGTGAGTGAGAAACCTTGGCGAAAGTGCTTTTGCCGGAACCGTTTTTCCCCATGATGGCGTGGACCTCTCCTTGGTTGATGGTGAGGTTAACGCCGTGGAGAATGTCAACGTTGGATTCGACAATCTTGGCCCTCAAGTCATTGACTTGGAGGAGGGGAGTGGCGGCGCTGGCCACGCAAACGCGGTGGTTGACGCGGCGGAGGGTGGGTTTTGGGGATCGTCGGAGAGGATTAACGGTGGGAGAAGGGTGGGTGGGAAGGGATAACGCCATCGCTGCACTGATACGTAGAAAATCCCTTTTCTTTTGCTATGATTGTTTTCAATGTTTTTGTTTTCGTTCTACTCATTCCTCCCATTTTATTTTCTTCAAGTAGTCTTTCACCCATTCCAATTAATTTTAATTGGGTTGGACTAGATTTATCTTTTAATTTTTAGTAATCATTTTAATTGGGTTAAAATTAAGTTGCATCATCAAGTTGAGTAATTAAAAAAAATACTTATTTTGGTGTGAAAGTATAATATGATAATAAATTGATGAAAAATTTAAATTTAATATTTAAATGTGAAAAATTAAAAAAAAAGCGTCTTAGTTGTATGTTTTGTATATTTAAAGATTAAATTTAATTTTTTTATATATTAATTTATCATCTTTTCATATTTTTAAAGACTAAAATGAGTATTAATTAAAAAAGTTATCATTTCTTTGATTTTTAATTAGAAAATACTGACTCAATTAGTTGGATTATCGGGTTGAATAATTAAATTTTTAATTATTGTTTCGTTTAATTTTAATTTAACCTGATTAAATTTAATTGAGTATGGTTGAATTTATCTTTTAATTTTTAACAATCTAATCTTAATTGATGGGCTTATTTGGTTGAATAATTATAAATTTGTGTTATTTAAAATATTTTTTTTAATAATCTAACATATTTATTGATTTTGTTGATAATTAATTTTTATAAAAAAATATTAGTCATTTTTAATAAAATTTTCCTATGGATCAATTTTTTTATCTACACAACTTAATCTAAAACTTTGTTTAAAAAATTTAAACATACTTTTACTCATATCAATGAAATGTTAGTCTTCAAAATGCAATTGTTTACCCTAAAGAAATGTATCTGTTAACGTTCAAAATAAATTATATCTCTATATCAAAGGTGCAAGAGTTAAATTCTTTAATAATTAACTTTTTTTAAAATTCAATTATGCTTTAAACTACTCAGCAACGTGATCAACTTGAGCCGCTCAATAAAATTTAGAAATACAAAGCGGATCTACTCAGCGTTGGCTTATAACAGGTTTTAAAATGTAAACGTTATAACTAATAATTCTTAAAAATCACATTCGAAACATAAAATATCATATTCAAAACATAGAACCAAATTCTGTTAAATATTTAGTCCATAAAATATCATATTCAAAACGTTATATTTCTTTCGTCCTAAATGTAAGACAGTTTTTTGAAGTTTCATTTTTCTAATTATTTCTTGCATTAATTCTTTTTATTTATCCAAATTATGTTTAATACTTAGTCCATAAATAATAAATAATATGAATTGTCATTTTCTTTCTCTTATATGAGAATTTGAGAAGATGACTAATAAAAAAATTGTTTTAAAACTCCATTTTTATTGTTTTCTTTCCATACAATAATTACACAAGTAGAAAAGTAATTAGATGAAAAAAGTTATATAATTAGTCCTTGTAATTTATAAAATATTACAATTACAAATAAATTTGATATCATTAACTAAATTTTCTAAATTTGTTATAAATTCCTTACTTTTAGCGACACGGGGGAGTAAAACTAATTTGAAGATGTCCTAATTAAAGGCCCTGCATCTTCATCCCACTTCATTTTAGTACTATTTTTATTAATCAGTACTCCAAACACATTTAAATCTCAGAGAAATTAATTTATGAATTTTTCTAAAACGAATGTTTTTCTTACCAGGCTACAACTTTGTAAAAAACAACAATATCAAATAAAAATTACTAATAAAGTAAATAGAATTCCGTTTAAGCGTAGAATAGATAAATATCATATAATATAATTTTTAAGTTAAAAAATATTTTTTTGTGCTTATAAAATTACAAAAGTATAAATTTGGTTCGTATAAAAAAATTTGTTTATTTTTTATGTGTCACTTTCTCGTAAACTTGGTTGTTTCAGTCTTAGAGGGTTATAAATCCCCACAAAATGAAAAAAAAGAGCCGCCGCCGCAAATTTTCAAATTTCTCTTGGATGCTTAAACTGGTGAGGTTGCAGTTGCCTATGTGATTCGTTCACTCAATAGTTAGAGTAAGATATTCAAAAAATTATTGCTACGCAAGTAAGAAAAATAAACAACGAGCATGAACAAATTATAAGATCCTTGACCCAAACTAAATGGGGTTCTAAAAATAAAGTTCTAAGATTTAAAAAAAATGCATGTTTTCACCGCAGGTCCATTGATCAGTATTAAACGATTTCCTA
Organism: Glycine max; assembly: GCF_000004515.6. Taxonomy (NCBI): domain Eukaryota; kingdom Viridiplantae; phylum Streptophyta; class Magnoliopsida; order Fabales; family Fabaceae; genus Glycine; species Glycine max. The sequence goes on from NC_038241.2 coordinate 40,161,981, forward strand.
TGTTTATCAGAAGCAAATAAGCATGTTTGGGTCTTGTCTTATGAATTGTGATTAATTATGGAAGAAATTAAATCAGTGATGAGTGGTGTTACTTATATGGCCTGGATGGGGCATCAACGTTCAAGATTAGAGAAAAAGGAAGAGAGGTTTGAAACTTCGCCGCAGTTTTTTTTGTAATTTATGGGTTTTTTTTTTAACTCCCACAAATTGAAAGAAAAGTAACAAATAATTGGACTAATAAGAAAGTCACACCTAGATAAGAGAATTAACCAAATCTAACTCCAAATAAAAAAATAATATATTTTAATTTTACATAGAAAAAACTAAATACAAAATTTTACAAAAATAAATTTCATACTTTAGTAGTTTTATAAATATGAAAACATATTTTAGTAAAATTTATATATTTATACTTTTTAGTAATATAAAAATATTTATATTGGAATCTATTATTTATTGTTATTTAGGGTTTAGGGAGAATGTGATGTAAAAGGAATTTGATTAATATAAAAGTATTTCATATTGGTATTCAACTACAATATACTATATAATTGAAAATAATTAAATTTAAAGTTGAATTTTGACTGATTTCTAATTAGTTAATAATGTAAATATTCATAATAATATATCAAAATTAAATTCATATAAACATACGTAAGAAACAAGATATACATATAAATAGGATTTTAATAAATAATATTTTTAGGACATTAATTGAGAAATTAAAAGAAAAAATATTTATTTTATAAATCATAAAAGAGGATAAAAAAAATCATGAACAACATAATAAAATCTCATAGTTTTTAGTAAATTTTAATTAATAAAAAAAGTGTATTTCATTAAAAAAAAGTGTAATTAGTATGATATTATTATTCCTCTGAATATAATCATCACAAATATTTGTAAATATTACGTATGATATGGAGATGTAGAATGAGTGTAATAGTATCACTAATGTGTAAACAGGAGAATGGCTGAATCGGCGACAGTAGGGTTTATGATTCTGCTGAATAAATTGGCAACTACACGGCTTTTATGCCAATGGAATATATATTGTGGGATAAACACAGTGCTGTGCAAGCTATTCATGATGTCAGATATGTTCTCAATCTCAGACCAACTAGGAGCAACCCTCTCTTCAGAGGATGTTATCAAATCTACTTACGAAAAGCATGATTTGGTGTACTAAATAATAATATATCATGTATTAACATTATTGATATGCTGCTATTGAATATTTTAATTGTACTGCCAAAATACAATTAATATGAACATTGTGTTTAGTTTAGGAAGAAAAAATGAAATAGAAAAAAGTAAAGAGAAAAAGGGAGGAAAAAGTAAAAAGAGACATTTTTTTAAATTGTTTGGTAGGAAAAAAAGAAGAAGAAAGAAAAGCAAAACTTTTCTTTGTTTAGTTAAATAGAAAGTGAAAAGATAGAAAACAAGCATCAATATAACATATGATTATCCCTGATTAGGGAAAGAAATGTGACAAATAATCTGTTTGTAAAAATATATCCTTATCTATCTATCTATATATATATATATATATATATATATATATATATATTTATATTTATATTTGGAAGGCTATGCTTTTGTGTTTAATTTTTATGCAATGTGAATATAAAAAATATATATTTTCAACCAATAAAATATTATTGAATATATTTTTTAAAATAATTATTAAAAAATTAATAAACTCATTTATGGATCTAGTATGGTTTGAAACTTATAATAATTTGAAAGAATTTTTTGTCACAGTGAACTAAAATCATTGAATGATTGATTTCTTCGAGAGTAATAATATATGAATTATCATTTATTTTAAATATCTCATTAATATCTTTTATTTATTTATTTCTTCTTATCATATTATAAATTCTATTAAATTTTGTATTTTTATGGATGTCCAAATATCTTTCTTTAGGGTTTAAGGGTTATAAGATTTTTTGTATATAAGAAATTCTTTTTACTTACAAAAATCAGGTATCATCATTAAAATTAATATTTGATTTAGTGATTGAGGGACATTGTATCTCCTACAAAATTAAATAAATGTATAGGCTTGAGAAGTAGATTTTGTTTTTCAAACGTGTGCATGAGAATGGATAGTCTATTATCCTATTTGAATCTTTCTCATCATTCTCAAACCAAACTAATTTGTTTTTATCAGATAGGACTTGACTTTGACGAGACAAAATACTTCTAAAAAGTTAAATAGTTTGTTTTTAATGAATTCATTTTTCTTTAAAATTGAAAGAAAGTGACTTCTAACCATCCTTATTACCGAGCATTTGAAAAGTTTTAGTCATGAACATTGAAAAATGTTTTTGATTACTTTAATACATAAATACTACTTTTTATACTTTTAACGCAATAAAACTTTTTAAATTATTGTTTCTTTAAGATATTGATTAACATTTATTTGAAATAAAAAACTCTCTTAATGATATTTTTCAAATACATAACTTTTGATTGAAACTCCTGACAAAATTGGCTCAAGTGAGTTGATTCGTTTTATTTTAACTAATTTCTATGTATTGTTATTATAATTTTTTTTTACATTATCAAACAGATAAAATATTTCATTGATATAATTATTATAAAATTTAACTAACATAACATAAATGATATTTTATGATTAATTAATAATGTAGATTTTTTTTTACATTATCAATATATACCATTTACTATTTAGTCATATTACCACATTTGTGGTGCACTTAAATGTTCTAATTTAGACCATACCTTTTTTTCACATAGGAGATAATTTTATTTAAGTTGAAAAAATTATAACATGGTAGTAAATTGTGTTCTCCTTACAAATATAATATCTTGAAGGAGAAAACTAATCCGTTTTGTTAGGTTAAGTGAGAGACGAATGCACTAATTTAATAATTCATTAATTTTGTATAGAAGGTTTTTCACAACAAGTAAAGGGCAAGCACGCAATTGGTGTTGTCCCATAAATATAGATTCTGACGCAACAGGGAGGGTCCATTGGTGGTGGGACAAATACTCAAATCAGATACTACTGCTGTGCTGATATTTTCATTTGTAATTAATTGTGTTATTTTTTCATTGATAATAATGAATTCTATTTTGTTTCTAGAACAATAGTAATACTATTCGTAGGAGTAGTAAAAGAGTCTCCGCCTTTTATAATTGACTAGTAAGATTGTGATATTCTTTCATTTCACCTATTTTTATTCCGTGTTTCAAAAGAGGGACTCCTATTTTGTTTCAGACAAAGTTTTGTTGCAAAGCAAAAAACTACGAGGAGCTTTCCTCCATACGAATCCAAGGAGGAGAGAGGAGACACAGACACAAAGGAAACGGAAAAAGCAACACACACAAAAAAGGTTCAGATTCGATCTCTTGTTTTTTTCTTCCATTCATATCTGTTTTATTTATTTTTTCTTTCTTTCGGCAATTGCATCTCATCAAACTCTTTTTTTCCTTCTTACCATCTTCATTTCCGCACTTGCTTACTCCTCAATTCTCTTTTTTTCTTCGGGATCTCAGGTGGGTTTCCGTTATTTCTCAATTTGGACGCATATTTTTGCTTTATTCTCTTGAATCTGCACGCTCTATTGAAGATTCGTTCTAACTCTTAATTTCATTGCAGCAAAGCTGCATTTTTTTTCATGTTATTAGCTAGATCAGAAACATGTCAATGCCCCAATTGTTAATTTTCTTGTTTTCCTTCTGGATTTTGCATGCAAGTGGTTGTTTAATTTGGTTGTGGTGGCTATTCAACTTTTTTTTCTCTGCATTTCTGAAGCATTATTTTCTTATTTGAGATGTTTGTGGGAATTGAGCTTGAAAATAATGTTATATGCTAGGTTGAATTTTGGTGAGAATAAAATGCATTTGATTCTCTTTTAACATGATGGTTGGTTGCAGGTCTGTGCCTCCTCTTATATGTAATAGATAGTTTCTGAAACAAAAGAAAAAAATAAAATAAAAATAAAAGGACCACATGGATTATGAAAACAACAGTTGGATTTGGGAGGGGGTAAACTACTACCCGCGTGTGTTTGGTGGTCTAATGGTTACAGCAGCCTTGCTGGGCTTGTCAACCAGCTACTTTGGTGGGATTGGGGTTCCATATTTGTCACTGCCATGTTCCTGGTCTAATTTGGGGATTTTTCACAAGAAGAAATCGGGGAAGAGGCGCATTCGGGTGTACATGGATGGCTGTTTTGATCTGATGCATTATGGCCATGCCAATGCACTCAGGCAAGCCAAGGCTCTAGGAGATGAACTGGTTGTGGGTCTTGTGAGTGATGAGGAGATCGTGGCCAATAAAGGGCCACCCGTTTTGTCCATGGAGGAGAGGTATAGATATTTGATGTTGTATAGACTTTTTTATTCTAAAGTGATGTATATTTGCCTCTTCTCTTGTATTACCGATTCTGAAAACTGAATTATGGAAGTGAAGTTTTTATATGAAAATCTATTTATCTTCCAGGCTGGCCCTTGTCAGTGGATTGAAGTGGGTGGATGAGGTCATAACTGATGCTCCTTATGCAATTACCGAGCAATTCTTGAATCGTCTCTTTCATGAATACAAGATTGACTATGTCATACATGGCGATGATCCTTGCCTGCTTCCAGATGGAACAGATGCATATGCTGCAGCAAAGAAAGCTGGTCGTTACAAGCAAATTAAACGTACTGAAGGAGTTTCCAGTACAGATATCGTAGGTACTAAGCTTCCATGTTGATAATTGATACCTTGATACTCCCCAATGATTTTCATAAATCATTGTCAAGCTAATAATATGCATTTGATCTAACTATGTATCAATACAGGAAGAATACTGTCTTCTTTAAGAGATCAAAAAAATTGTGACGATCATAATGGCACTGAGGTAAAACCTCAAGAAGAAAACCAGTCACAGGCTTCCCACATAGCCCAATTCCTACCAACTTCTCGACGTATTGTCCAGTTTTCAAATGGCAAGGTATATTTTGGTTGCTTGTGTCATGTCTATTCTTTTAAAGAAATGGTGTATATTTGGTTCATAATTCTAGAAACCAACTTATTCTCTGGTGAATATTTATTTAGATATATTATTGATGTTTCTTTAAGAGCTATGCTAAGCCATGCCAAGATTTACATGGCTTTGCTTAATGCAACAAACAATGGTTCAAAATTTATGGGACAATTAGTGGGTTCCAGTTGAAAATAGTTAGAGGCAATTTGTCTTCTTCATTACAGTTTGCAGAACTTTTTCATGCGATGATCCATTGTCACTTCATCTTATTTTAGGGTCCTGGACCAAATTCACGTATTGTATACATTGATGGAGCATTTGATCTCTTCCATGCAGGCCATGTTGAGGTACACTGTTAAGTTTTGTATTGGGTCATTTGGGTGTGATTTATTATCTACTCAGTTGAATGCTAAAGTTCATGATCAAACAGGCGGGCCACGTTTTACTTATTTGTTGTGCTATAATTGTGTTTCATTTATTTTTCCATGTTCTTTCAGATACTTAAGAGGGCTAGGGAGCTTGGAGACTTTCTTCTAGTTGGTATCCACTCAGATGAGACAGTGAGGTATATGATTTATTATTGTGCAAAGTTGATTTTATGGGTATTATCCAGTGGTATTAACCACAGATAAGAAACTAACAACTCTTCTGCAGTGAGCATAGAGGAAATCACTATCCAATTATGCATCTGCATGAGCGTAGCCTTAGTGTGTTAGCTTGCCGTTATGTTGATGAAGTTATTATTGGTTCACCTTGGGAAATTACAAACGATATGGTAAGTCTCTGATTCTACATTTTTTTGGGTTTCATTGAAGTAACTTCGCCATTTAATTTGAAATTGTTCTTGGTGCATTGGCTAATATTAACTGTGGTTTCATGAAACTTCATCTCCACCTTTTCTCTTGTATATTTGTTGAACGCATACATTGCAAATACATCTTTTTTTTGGATAATTTGAATCGATTGGATATTTTCATTATCATGAGGTTTAATTTTTTTAACACGTTTGTTGCTTCATCTTAAGTGTTCTTGATCATAATTTGAATCCATTGGATATTTTCTTTATGATGAGGTTTATTTTTTGGAATCAAACAGATCACCACTTTCAATATCTCAGTAGTTGTGCATGGTACTGTTTCTGAGAAGTCATTAAATGTAAGCGTGCTGTACTTTTACTGTTTACTTGGGATACAATATCATTTTCCTATTTTTGGCATATTACTGAACAAGTTGTAATATGCAGTGTGAACTAGATCCATATGAGATCCCTAAGAGCATGGGAATATTCCGCTTGCTCGAAAGCCCAAAAGATATTACTACTGCCACAGTTGCCCAAAGGATAATGGCTAATCATGAAGCTTATGTGGTAATTTCTTTAACGCAACCTTTTTTTTTTCTTCCGTTTTTGCTTTCTCAATATTTGAGCAACCTTCAAATTTTGTTGATATGGTTAATCGGTTATTCTAATATCTAAGGCCAATATCAAATTTGTCAAAGGTGCTGTTAATTTTATAATCCTTCACAATTTACATAGTTTCCCTATCAAGTTAAAGATTTATTAAACATCTATATCTGAAAGTGTACTCCACTTGCTGGAATCTGATGTGATCAACCCAAGAGTTATTCCATACTGCTGAAGCATTTGAAAGGGTTATATGTATGCTTTACATTCACCCTTTTGGATCTTTTTTTCTTTTATCTTTTCAGTCAAAATTGTGATAGATTTTTCAGCTGTAAAGATGAAATAATTGTCTGCTTCCTATTACTGTCTGATGCAGAAACGCAATGCTAAGAAAACTAGGAGTGAGCAGAGATACTATGAAGAGAAAAAATACGTCTCTGGAGACTAGAGTGTATATAATGATCTTTTACATTAGTTCGGTACTGCTCTTCAAGCTTGACCCTGTCACAGAGATGCTACCACTATAGTATTAATTGAATCTATACACCCTTTGTGAAGGACATTAGTACAGGGTATGTATAACATAGGAGTGGCGATAACTCGGGAATACCGATGTACTTTAATGTCCTGACGTTTTATTTCTGTTTTCTGAAAGGCAACCATGTGGTTTGCTCACCAGTTTTATGCCATTTGGTTTTTGCTGTGGTTTTGATGTTTTTAGTGTACTCCAATTAGAGATTCCTTACTCTTATAGTATGTATTGTGACTATCAGAAGTTATACGCATCAGAAGTACTTTAATTGTTTTGACGTTTTATTTGATTTGGAGTGTGGATCTATTCTGAAGCTTTTGTTTTTGACATGAAAATCACACGCTAACATGCATACAAAAGGCACGAACCAACACATACACGGCGATAATAACAATAGCAATGACAGAGTTACTGATGATAATAGCAATGATAATATATAATATATAACAATGACAATTAATCATAGTGGAAGCGAGAACATTAATATTTATTGGTAAAAATAACAACATAAAATGACAAAACAAGGAAAAACAGAATTTAAATAGAGTTCCTTATGGTTATCTTTTTTCCTTTTACCAAAGCCTAAAATCTCTCTCAATAATTTCAGTCTAGTGATCTGTGTCATCGTAATTTCAATCATGGATTTAGTAGTTTACAGTTTAGCACACTAAAAACAAAACAGAGCTCCACTTCGGCACAATGACAGTTACTGTAGTAATAAATTGGCTTTTCTTATCCAGATCATTCCTTTGCAGCAATTCAAAGATGGCGACAACAAGACATTATATACATTAATTTCTTTTCTTTGTTACACTTGGATGGCCTCTTCCAAGTAGAGATTCCCATACCGCAAAAGCAAGCTAAATACTAGTTTGGTCCACTAGGTTCTAGTCTAGTACCCCTTTATCCCAAATAGGAGAAAACCTCGCTTAACAGCAAAGAAAATAGTGGTATATACTATCAAAATAAAAAACAAAACAAATTTCAGCGGGTCCATGTAATGGGAGTTGAGGTGTTGTGAGGAAGCTTTGGTAACAAGCAGTGTTGCTGGAACCCCTCTGTTATTCCATCGTGTGTCGTTGGGTAGTGAATGCTTGATGTTGAAGTTTTAGCGTCAGTGTCAGTGTCAGTGTCAGTGTCATCTTCTTGTTCAATATCCATCATCATGGATCCCACACCTTCTCCTTCTCCCATTTCATCAGCTTCCATCAACTCGACATTTGTGTTGAGAGAATCATCAACAGCGGAGAACTGGTAAGAAGGTGAAGGTACCCAAGGCACAAGAGCCAATTCATCATCATTTTCCTCCTCACGTGATTCTAACTCTGTCACGCGCTCACATTGTTTGGACCACAGATATTGATCTGCAATTAGAATCATGCTATCTCAATTAAGAAGACTAATAATAAATAAGATGACACAAGTAAATTAGATAAAAATGAGTTTTACATCCTCAATTTTCGGTCAAAAAATAACCCTAATCACTGTATTTTAAACGATATCTTTGGTATTCATGGTCCTCTTGGAAAATTAGGTCAGTCTTCCGCAACTCACGTTCAAGTTAAATAAGGTTGTCATACAATTCCGACAAAATAAACAACGTCAGAAACATCAATTGGGTAACAATTCTCGCTAGAACAAATAATTACGGTCCTTGTATTTTTCATAATTGGTGAATTTCTGTTACGATCCATCTAATATATTTGGCCCCCAAGAGGATCATTTCAGTAGCTAAGAAATGGAACGGTTATGATGTTTACAAATAGACCTTTTTTGGTTGTTAGAATAAATATCTCAGGTAGATTCTAGAATATTATTTTTAGAATTCTGTTAGCAATTGCTGGTGCTCTGCTTATATATCCCTGTAATTCCATTGAGAGAGTAATGAAGAAACAGAAATATTTTTTTCATCTCTTTATAGTCATAGAATGATAGGAGTAAAAGTAGAGTTTCACCTATCAATTTCATCCCTCAGTCTAGTATGCTAAGTATCAAATTAATCTATTATAAAGAGTGGACCTAACTACAATAGGAATTAAGATAAATTTTAAGTGAAAATTTAGAAACGTAAAACACATTTGATTTGATGGAATAAAAGACTTACTGTTCCTAATTCCTTTCATAAGGTCAGAATCGAGAGTGAGAGAGAAAGAGGAAGGGGAATGGACGAGAGGCTTGAAGAGAACGAGAGCTCTCTCCTCGTTAGGTAACGGTTCGTCCTCTTCCAAAATTGGCGGCAACTCAGCGTCCTGAAACGGTAACAAACGGAATCGATTAGTAAATAATGACAAACAAGTTTGGTTGGTTGTTGATGGCGAAGAATAGAGAGAGGAAGTACTAACGAGACGGCGAATCTTGGTTGCCGGAGAAGCGAGAGGGAAATCGTCGTTAAGTTCATCGACGCCTCCTTTCCTCTTCAGTAACCGGTGCAGCGCCATGGAGATGTGAAGCTAAGGAATCGAATGAGCCAACGAAGACGATGGAGAAGTTGGTGTGTGTTGTGATTTTTATGTTGAATTGAAGAAAGAAGGGAAGGAGTATTTATTGAGTGGGGTCTAGATTTTTCTGGAATTCTTCAGTGCTAAATCTTGCATCCCCAAACCTTCCACACACCTCTTAAACCACGTGTCATAATCTTCACTAATTCTTTTGAAAATTTTATTAACCCGTGCATTTTACCTTATCTATCTATAACAATTAATAAAAATAATTATTCTCTTGTGTATAGATTTCTTATTCTTAAATTATCCTTTAATATATATAAAAAGTTTTGAAAAAAATTTAGATAATTTTATATATATTTAATTTTCTATTTATTAAATCTTTTAGTGATTAAATAAAATTATAATTTGAATTTAAAATATTTATATATCTTTCATTTTAATTTGATGGGATCAATCATTTTCATATAAGCCTCATATATATATATATATATAAAGATAACGATGATCATAATGATAATAAATTTAAGATATATTAATCATTTTCATATATATATATATATATATTTAGAAATAATTCATCTAAATATTTTTTAATAAAATATATAAGAATAATTATGTAATTTAACTTTTCTTAGTTTATCGTTACATATTAATTATTAATATTATCATGTATGTAAATGAGTAACATCAATTTTTGTTTTGTATTATCAATAAAAAAATATTTTATGTTGTGATAAAAAAATATTTTCATATTTTGATTATATTTTTTCATTATTTTGTAAAAAAGAAATATAACTTAATAATAAATTATAAGGATGTGAGTCTTTTTGTGGGACGAACACAGACAAAGGTGTTGGATTGGAAAGAATAAGTGTTTTATTAGGTGCTTGTAGAGGGAAGACTAGAGTGAAAATGAATCTTATGTATAATGGATTTGCAGTTAAAATCATTGTGATGCGCATTCCAATGCATATCTAAAGAATAAAAGTAAAATTAAGAATTTACTCTTGGTTGCTAGTAGGAATAGGTGGCCACAGGAGGCTTACCTGAAGGTGCCCAGACACCAGGTTCATACCTTGTTCCCTCACTCCACACACACAAAAACGTGGAGCAAACTCACATCTAAATTGCTCAAATACAACTGAGCCACTTTTCCATCATCGTGTCATTACATCACTAATGCAGCTTCTTTTTTCTACTTCTTATTCTTTCCTAGGTAAAGGTAAAAGAAAATTTTCAATGCATTTTTTATTTTTTATTTACTGATCAAACGATTTCTTTTCCAGCATACTAGGAACAGGATTATATATATAGCTGATAATAACAAGGAAGCAGGATTTTCATCTGGAATGCGCAAGAGGATAATGGAAGAATAACTAAGCATGGGATACATATTGGCGTCCAGAAACTGAGCATACTGTTGTATTGCAATATCTCTTCCAGGGAGGTCAGGAGTGAGAAAATCATATGGTGAAGGCTTGCTGGTGTCTACAAGAGGCTCCCATCTGTATCCAGGACAATCCGGCAAGGTAACTCTGAAAGGTAAATGACTCATATTCAAAGCAATGTAAATTTCTCCCTTCACTGAGTCTACCTGGGTTCAAGTTCATGCCAAACAAGGGTATTAGTCACTAATGGAGAGTACTCGATAATAGAACGTACAGGATCTAACATTTTCGTTAAGACAAAAGAACTCAAAGTAAATGAAGCAACTGAGGATTAAAAGTTCTCTACTGATGCTAATCTGAGCGTTGCATTGACAACTTTGCATGAGAAGGTATTGGTTTATGTCTAGGAGCAGCTAAACCTATATTTTATACCATAGGGCAATATATATATATATATATATATCATATTTAATTATTTGGCCTTTCAAATTCAAAACCCAGGCTTAGAATAAATGCTTCTTTACTTGTGTTCAAATTGGTACCAGGGACGTAACAAACAATCATAATGGGAATTCTAACTTTTCTTGACTCAACATATATATTCTGCCAATCTTAATGTCCAGGAGACTGCTAACCTTAAAATCTTTGTCGTTATAACAACAACCCCATAATGCTTATTCCTCAACCTAGCTAGGATGCACATGCTACCACTGTCAGATGCAGAGTTTCTTGGTTTAAGTAGAGGCTCAAAGTTTAGTTACTGGTAATTCCATATTTTTAGGCGAACATTATAAGAAATGGAACCTAACATGTGATTCTTGTAGCTTTTCAACAGGAAAAGAATTCTTATATCCACATGGAAATATGGGCAACAAAATTATTGTACCATGGTAAAAGCCACAAAACGGCTGGTTTCAGACCACAAGAAAACACAAGGTACTTACCGGTGGAACTTAGTCATAAGGCGACAAAATCTGAAGAAGTCTGATGAGGATTCTTCCTTTTTGTCCCATCGGAAGTAATTAAGCTGCAAAATGGTTGAAGTTAATAGAATTGACAATGTGGTGGGATGTGCAATGGAACTTTCTAGTAGATAAGAGGATCACATAATTATCGTGGCAATAGGTATTGTTATTTCCCCCTTTTGTGTGTCCATATTCATCGCCCATATATATCATTGGAACTCCCTGATATGATAAACTAAAAGTCAGTAAACAGAACTCTTGCTGTTAAATCTTTAAATAAAGAATAATTTGATCAATTTAACAATGCCAACACAGCACAACAGCATTGAACTAAAGTAGTTTTACATATTCATTGCTTCTCCGTCTGCCTAATAAAAGTCACATTATAGTTAAAAGTCCAACTGATGACCAGTGTTAATTGGACTCTACCTGGGAAACCATGAGAGAAAGAAAAAAATTTCGCATTTGTGGTTTCCTCAATTTCTTCACTGAGGTACTGACAAACTCCCCCTCCTACATTAGTAACGGAAATGGGATTAAAATTCAATACGAAGGTCTTGTTAACTCATTTAACTTTACATAACAATTCTAATACTTTGGGTGAAAACAATTTTAAGGAATCAGAAAGTGCTCCATGTCCCCCATAAAGACTAAGCCCAGGAATGCATACACACACACATGGGAGAAAATAGAAGAAAACTGACAACGACAGTCAAGGCTCTACAGAATATGATGTACAAGACAAAGATATCAGGCAGGAAATGAGGTGAATGCAAGTATGTTGGACTAAAGCCTAGCGCACAATCTAAAAATATTTTTCTTTCAAGAAGCCAGTAGCCACGTTATACTTTTCATAATTTTTTTTTTATCAGCAGAAGTATATATATAGAACATTAAAATTAGTACAAGGGGTACTGTTGTATATACATCCTAGCATTTGCAAGGTGCAGAACTATGGTGACCTAATACAAGCTAACCAACCTGAATCAGCAAACCAAAGATCTGGCTAACCGCTAGGTACCCAACCAGCCAAAATTCTATAACCTGAATTATACTTTTCATAATAATGTCGGTGAGTGAAAAAGAGGAAATAATCATGAAAAAGTTTGGAGGATTCCGGTGAAGTTTTATAATGAAGGGAGCACACTGGACAAGTTTGTGTCAGTGAGTGTGAAATTTGTGACTTAAAAGAAAAAGTTCTCTTAGCTCCATAAATTCTTTTTATTCATTCCCTGTGAACAGTTTTGACTTACATATTACCATCTACATGAATCTAGCACGTCCAATTCATAACCATTGAATATTTGGGTGTAGATATTGCCATGAATATTATAATATTAATGATATTCAGGTTGGAGAAAAGAAATAATCATGAAAGGAAGTACTTCCATTCAGTAGAAAGAAAACTGAAAGGGAAATAACTTTAAATGCAACTCTGAAGCAGGTTTCTAAACATCTACCTGTCCGCAGTTCCAGCTATTATTATGATTTTCTCCATCATTATTGTCTTCTCCATTTGACAAATTATTCTTGTTGTTATAGGTCACCAAATCAGCTAGAGTGAACCCATCATGAGCACATATAAAGTTAATACTATGCCATGGTTTTCTTCCTCCTCCCTGTGCCAAAGATATAGAATAAAGTCATGTCTACTAAAATAAAGAATGAAGTAGAAGAAAATATGATATCAACAAAAGACCTAAAGCTTCATAATTAGCTGAAACAAATATTAATATCCTGAGAATAAAATATAATTGAGCAAGCTCAAAAGCAGTCAAACAGGATGTTCACTGTATAAAGTTGAAGTCAACAACAGGACCCATTCAGACAATTAATGATTTTGACAATAAAAATGATAGCATTAATAAGAATAGATGTGGGAGTTTATACATAAAAAAAACTACTATTGTAGTATAACATGAGACGGAAGATAACCCTGATATAAATTAGGACTCCCACAAAGGCATTCAGCAAAAGCTCCAGCAAAGCCATCTGTACCCTTGATAAACTGGCGCACCGTGTCTCTATACTGCAAAATGCAAGAATTGCACATTAGATTTTGATAGTTCATGCACATCACCACCAGTGCATGTTATATTCAGAAAATTGGTGAGCATACAACAGTCAATATTTAGTTGAAGAGATTAACATACATTGAAAGCAGAAGAAGGGAGCATGTAGAGGGGGGAAAACATTTAGTCGAAGGTAAACAGTTCATAGACTTTGGTTAAATTCTGAACAATTTAGCTTGCATGAAGGGAATCAAGAAAAATTTAGTTACATGTGTACATATGACCACTTGTCTAGTTGTCCTAGTAACTACAAACATTGCAGACTGGTCAAGAAAAGGAGAAAATTCATTGCAGTTTAGTCAGACAAATTAATTGACTGCTTTTATGCCAAGTCCATAGTCCAACAGTTCTTTTCAAGATTGAACATTTGAAGAAGTCACCACTACCATGTAGTTTACAGTGATCCACTTATTAAATAGCAGATCCCATCATAAATTACAATTCTAGAAAGAAATAGTGAAGACAAATATAAACTACATGCAAAGTTTAACTCCATTCCAATGTTGACAAGTTTATATAATTCAAAACCAGGTAATTTTCAATAAAAATGAAACCTGATGCAATTATTCTTACACTTTCACTTAAATAGACTACAGGATACATATGATATGCTGATGTCAAACGGAAGCAATTTTGATATTTCAGTGTTGTGTTATCGAGTTCTCTTTTTCCAAATCACAGTTCCATTTCAAACTGCGTTACTACATCCTCTTGTCGCAGAATAATAATGGGGTTAAGAATCCAACAGTTATGTCTGCACTGACCTTCCCATTCCATTCTGACCAAATACCCCAGTGAGGGAAAGTGCCAACTTGATAGAGGCCACCAGCATCCCAGGCTTCAGCTATAAGCTATAAAGAGATAAATTAAGAAACTCTGCATATTAGCTAACTGCTTCCAAATGAGGGAAAAACTAATCTATATAACATATAATGATTACAATGACCAATCAAAATATTTTTAAGGGAAGTCGAAGTCAAGCCGGCGACTTGTGTTAGGCACTCAATCTGAGGCAGATAGTAAACAGCACCTAGAAGGAAATACCACCTTAAAAATTTACTTGTGACTATTCAAGTTCCAAAGGTGAGATAAGGCAATAAACACCAAAACTAAGCACCTATTGCAAATAATAACAGCTCAATAACCTAAATAACTTCTATGACCGTTTACCCATCTCTTTTAAAATTACTCAATCAAGCATATACATCAATTCAGATCAGTGGACTTTTACTTGTAACTATCCAAGTTCCAAAGGTGATGTAAATAGCCACTGAATGTAAGTGCCATTGCAAAACACAGCTCTATCACCTAATTAACTTTTCTGACCAAGTTTAGTCCATCTTTTTAAATTATTTAATCATCTATTTAGATTAGAAGAATCTTTAAGCAACTATTGAAATTAAATTGTTTAAAATTTTCCTTACCAAATCTTTGGGGTACTTGATGAATTTCTTCCATTAGCATAATGATTCTGCTGTTTCCCGTACTTCTTTTCTCCTAAGTGACCTTATTCCTTGTATTGTCTACTGCCCCTTAACAATGCCAACTTTTTTCGTTGTTTCACTGAAAACAATTTATACTAATCACATAATTTAACCATAAAACATGGACATGACCAACAAGGCACACTGATCTTTCCTTTCATTATTTCTTTCAACAGAAATGTCAGAATTCATCTTTTCTTTTTAGAAACGAGAATTATCAAAGCAATCTAGCCACTCTACCGTTGAAAGTTTCAATCCCAGATCAAACCCCAAAATCAAGCCTCACTTATATAGAAGAAAACTTAATGCATATGCTTTAAACCCCTTTATCTGCCAGGTAAACAGACAAATCATATATGATGTACAATCCCGTTTAACTTACAGAAGATCTCAATTTCCAACAAAGTTTGTACTATCATTTTCGTGAAATTTGTTTATTTCATGAAAATTGCCATAAAAAATTCTTTCATTTCAAAATTTACTTTGATATACTTTGAAAATTATTCAATGTATGTCCTCAAACTGATAACAGATAAAGCTTCACAAATGATTTAAAAGAATTAAGTTGAAATACCTTCACTCCACAAAGTATAGGATCGTTACTGATCAAGTCAATCAATGGTGGGCTGCTTAGAGGGGCTCCTGTTGTCAGCAAGTCACCTTCTATTGGAGCACCAAATGCATTAGCTCCATCCCAGAGACTGATAACAACCAGGGAGAGGAAATAAGAACAGTAAGATGTATCAGTCTACAGAAAAAATTGAGAAATAATGAGGGGGTTGGGGTAGGGGTGCCATTCTAGTGAGGGATAGTTCTGTCCATTCAAGTCATTTGGAAGGTGCAGGAAGCAATTGAGGAAGTGCAGGAAGTAAAAGTCATGGTTCTAATGCAACCCAAGCCCATTGTTTTTATGTTCACTTGTTATCAAAGAGAGGCATCTTCTTGCGGGCATTTTTGTTAGGACACCCAACAGATTTTCAAAATGCTAAAAATATCCTTATGGGTATTTTTGGTTATAAATAACAGGTTTCGTTTTTCATTTCTGAAGGATCTTTTTTTCCTTAAAATCTCACTCCCTTAGTATAATTTGTTTCCATTAGTCTCCTATCTCAAGCACTTGTTGTCTCTTACAATGTATGTCAAAAAATTATGCTTGAAATAGGAGACTATCCGTATATCGATAATAACACACATACCCTTATGTCGAATACTCATATGTTTTTTTTTTTAAATTATGCATCTCTTTTTCTCCGACAATGAAAACCTACCCAACTTCACCGTATATTTATAAATAACACACATACACTATCAGAGACAACAAATGCTTGAAATAGGAGACTAACAGAAGCAAATTACACCAAGGGAGTGGGATTTTAAGGAAAAAAAAAATCCTGCAAAAATGAAAAAACAAAACCTGTTATTTATAATCAAAAAGGGTATTTTTGATATTTTAAAAATCTGTTAGGTGTTTCAACAAAAAATACTAGGTGCCCCAAGCAGATGCCCCTATTTGATAGCAACTGAACATGAAAACAAAGGTTTTTTTTTTGCATATGCCCCCCTATTTGAAATAGGAGACTAACGGCATTTTTTTTTTTTTGATGAGTTTGAACGATCCCATGTCACCACGACGAAAGGAGTTTTTAATGCATTGTGTCCCATTTCTATGTTCCTAATGAATCTTCACGTGAAAACTTATCCCTCTCTCAATTCTATTCTATAATTTTATTTTTTTTGAAGCAACCAAAGGTCACATTTTATATATTTCTTAACATGTGAAAAAGTTTAGCAACACCTGAGTTTTATTCAATTCTGTAGCTAATACAAATAAGAAATGATATTCTCTTACGAAGTTATTATCCTCTCAATATTCAAATCCGTATAATATGTTTCTATTCAAATATAAATTAGTTTTTAAAAAATAACTGACATATTTTTTATCTTTGATTTTAATTTCGAACGTGACAGACTTTTCACACCAAAAGACTAAAAATATGTTTACTCATATAATATTTAAACAATTTTATACAGATACTTTTATTTTACTTTTACACATCTCTATAAAATATTTTTTAATCAATCATTTCACTTTTATTTTATTTTCTTAAACCAAAGATATCATAATATTAAAACCGCTTTATTATTATTCCAGCAATTTGCAGACAAACGAGACGGAACAGATCTGGAAATAAAGAAGGAGGAACAATGTGAAACCTCCCACCAATACAACATGACATAATTAATATATAATCTTATTATTTATGTAATTACGGGTTGAATTTCTGACTCTTATAGTTGAAAAAATATTTACTAAGAAAAAATATTAATTTCTTAAACAAATCTTAATAACTCCAAAGATTAGTGATTAACTTTTTTTGTTAACGAAAAAAAGAAAAAGAAAGTGAAGTCTCCCCTAGCGTGGATGATCATAGTTATTAATTTGTGATCCTCTGGTGTGGTGCACCAAACTGATGAGGGATGGATGAGTTATCATAGCATGACGCGCAGATCGAGCAGCGTGTTACCGAAACAGCCCACTCCTCCGGTGGTGGTGCACCGTGCACCACACGTATCTACACAACAGTGGGTCCACGAATCTGTACTTGCTGAGCGTCCTTCCATTTTTTACCCGACACTAACCTCTGCTCTCTGCATGCTCCGTGCTCTCCTGCGCAAAACTACTATCTTTTCTTCTGCATGCCATCACACTTTTTCATTTTCTATTAAAGTCATATTTCTTAATTATATAAAAAAAAACAAGTATAATTCTCTGTAATAATTCAATATAAAAATAATTCATGACGTGAATTAATCAGAAATTATTATTTTTATAATCTTTAAGGGAAATATTTTAAAATTAATAAACTTAATATGCATGATATTTTATTATTGGACCATGGTGTAAAAATTATTTTTTACTCTGTATGTATTATTTATTTTTTGTTTCATTTTTGTATGTATTATAAAAATAATAAATAGTAGTAGTATTTACGTAATAGATCTTATTGTTAAAAACAAACCGAATCCTTTGTTGATCCTCATATTCAAATCAACTTAGTGGTGGGAAATGCTGCGTAATCACGGATTAAGAGATTATTCTTATACATGTAAACATAGAAATATAACATTCTTATATTGGTTATAAGTTTTAAAAATTTATTTTCATGTATTTTTTATTCCTGTGATATCATAATTTTCTTTTTAATATATTTTTTCATGTTTCTATTCCCATAAAAACATGAAAAGTCATTCTCTAATATGCATGTAACTTCTATTTTTTTATTTATTTCATTTAAATTTTTTTAATTAGAAAAAAATAACCCTAGGAATATTAAAAGAAAAAAATATTATGTACTAATAGTCATTCAATCAAAAATTATCATAATAAATTTAATGGCTTTTAAATGAATTATTTTAAAATAATTAAATCAATAATTTATAATTAAATATTTATACATGTCATAGACATTAAACTTATGTTAAAATATAACCAAACCATTTTTAAATATATCAAAGAATAATATGATTCCTGAAAATATAATTTCTAAAATGCAATATCATATCATCATGTGAAATAAATGTTTCCCGCAAATAAAAAAGTTTTCACGTGGTGAGTATTGTAATGTATTTTGGTAAGTGATAAGAGAGTGATTTGCGGCAGCGGATCCGTAAAAAAAGAAGAGTAAGGTTTAATTTGAAGCAATGGAAAAGTAAAGTTTTTGAGAGAGGAGCGGGTGAAGAAATCACGGATCCCATGTGAAGTGACTTAGAAGACTTGACCGGTAAATCCGAATATTTTTCTCCCACTTTTTAAACTTGAGTTGCTTTCTCAACAGGTCTAGAAATAATAATCACTGTTCTACTTCTAGCATAAAATTAAATTTCATAGAAACTCGTGTGGTAGAAATTGTGTTAAAAAACCCGACAAGCCAACCAAAACAGAATATGTTATTATGAATCCATGTGAGAATGGCCATTTTTTCAGTATCCGCATGCATACGGAAAAGTACTACGGCGTTTTCAGAGAAACTCCGGCCGTGCACTAACTTTCTTTTGCTTTTGTACGGTCACAGTATCTTTCCTTTTTAATTTTCAGCTAAACTAATTACTTTTGGTTGAATAAAAGTTTAATTTCTTTTTTAAAAATTTATTTCAATATACATTTCTGTATTTTAAGACACGAAATAAAAAGGAAAATATTATTATTTTAAAATTAAAAATATTTGTGTTTAATATATATGGTCTTTGTAAAATAATTTTATATTATATTTCAATCATAAATCCTATTTGATAAAACTTTTAAAATAATTTTAAGAAAAACTAATAAATTTATTATTCAATATAAGGTATAACAGAATAAAGTATAAATTACTTTACAATATCATTGTACTAGTATTGAATCAAATCTTTGAAATAAGGTCTTGAATTAAGAGGGAAAATCCCACCAATACTTTTTGACGTAAATTAATTATTAATAAAATTAATAAATATTTATATTAATATGATGGCAATAAAAAAATTAAAGACTCAAATTTTACTGATTTTTTTTTATGAATAAAAAGTTCAAGTGTGTTGGATGTAGCGACTTCATTCATATTAGAGTAGGTCTCAAAACATCAATCTCATATCACAGGTCGATCGCCTACATGCCCCTGTTAATATGAACATCATCCGTACCAACTGAACTATTTGTAAGCAAATCCAACAATACTAAATTTTGTTTTTATATGTACAATGTATCGAATTTCTCACCAACAAAAATATACTAATTTTACCCTTTAAAGTGGAGCAAAATTTAGAGGAGTCAGCTCTATATATTATTATCTTACTTATTGTTGTTGGAAAATATTAAGATTGTGATTTAACATAATCATACAGAGAAATTGAATATACATTTTGGAGCTAATCTTTGGATATGCTTTAAATAGCATAGTATTGTTAATCCTTGAATTTTTTTTAATTTTTACTTATCTTTCTGTGGAAATCTAAATTAGTCAGAATCTTTTTTACTAATAAATTGAAGGGTAAGAAAAAAAATATTATTTACGGGTAATAATTACAAAGTTATATGAATATACATTACTTGTAATTTAATGTAATTAATAGTATTATTTTACACATCGAAATGAACGCGTATGTAACTAATATTATTGAGTGTGTACTAATGTTATATTAAACTTCGACAGTTTTTTTTTTTTTGTATTTTTTCCCAACTTGAACAAAGGTTTTCACAGTATTTTTGCTATTTTTTTTTTTTACTTTTTTGTATGATATTTTTAATTTGAGTGTGATGTTTGAAGTATAAATTAAAACTATTAGAATTTTATTTTATTTAAACTAAATGTTTTACTTACTCATGAGCTAAAATGGTGAAAATAATTAAAATAATTAAATATTCTAGGATAAAAAGAATTATTGGGAAGATAATATGTGACATGAGATTAAATAGAAAAAATATATGTTCTAAAAAAACAAAAAAAATGAAAAGATATAGAGATTATCATCTGAAAAATAATTAACATATTTATCGATACAAATTTATTGGATTTAATGATGTATAAAATCTAAAAAATATTATGTGTAAACATAATTTTACATACCAGGAATTTAGGATTTTTTTATACATACTATAGGAAATTAATATTTTTAGTATAATTTGTTTGGAGAAATAAGATCGATCTATTTCAGTAATTTTTATGTCTAAGTGTTAGTCTCATGAAATTTAATTATGAGAATAGCTTTGCAGAAGAAAAAAAATTTAGGATACATATGTAAAGTAATTTATACAGTAACTTTTTTCTCTCTCTCAAACTATTTTTTAAAAGTAATTTTCTTTATCTTACCAACTAAAAATATGAAAGTTACATGTATATATTATGAATCCTTTGTATTTCTTTTTAAATCCTTACAATAAAACTATTGACAAAATCTGGAGGTAAAATAGGGTAATAGATAGAGATGAATAATTTAAAAAATTATATTTGTAGATAAAAATAAAAGGGTAATAATTTAGATTATTAAGAATATTGATCATGTGATCGTGTTCCAGTGACAATGAAATTGGAATCATACTACAAGGATGCTCGGAGAAGTGACAAAACATTGAAAATTGTTCAATTCAATTTGTTTGTTGAGAAACAAAGTAATTCGCTCATTGTTTAACAAGGATATTTAAGTTTTATACTAGCCAACATGTATTTGATTTGATTCCCAATTTTTTTTTTTCGTTTTCTGATTATAAATGATATAATATAAGCATGTTTTCAGTTTTAAAAAAAAATTAATCATGCTTAATAGAGATTGTGAAAATCTCATTCACTAAATTATTTATTTTACTTTTATCATATAAAAGTAGATACACAATTGATAATTAATTAAAATTATATAAAAATACACATTTAAAAGTAATTATTATTACCATAGTAGGAAAAGTACGGTATATTTTACATAAAGATTGATTTTTATTTATTTTATGGTTAAAGTGAATTTCCGTTGTTTGATATAAATTGAATACAATAAAAAAAAACTTAATTTAAACGATTGAAATTATTTATCTTTGATTGTTATTATTAATAAAAAAAAAAACCTTGTACGCAGACACTTTATTATTTAATTTTAGGAATAAAAAAATATTGAGATTTTGGGAAAGATAAAGGCAGTTAAGGTTAGTGATTGGGTTGGGGAAAAAGACAATAATTCTTTCTTTCTCCTAACCTAAGCGGAGGAGTAGTAGTAGTAGTATTAGTATCAATTCCCATTCTCATTCATTTCTCCCACACTGTTCTATTTTCAAAACTCTTTCCATAGCACTTGCTTCACTCTCTCTCTCTCTCTCTCGCGACCAGCAGGAGGTGCCATGGCGGGTGCGATGGGTATGAAGGTCGACAAGATTCGCCAAATCGTGCGTCTCAAGCAGCTGATGACTCGCTGGAAGCACATCAGCCTCCGCCGCCGCTCCTCCGACGAGCCCTCCGCCGTGCGACGCCCTCCCTCCGGCTTCATCTTCGTGTACGTGGGCCCCGAACGCACTCGCTTCGCCATCCCCGCGCGCTTCCTCAACCTTGCTCTCTTCGAGGGCCTCCTCAAACAAACCGAAGAAGAGTTCGGACTCCGAGGTAACGGCGGTTTGGTCCTCCCTTGCCAAGTCCCGTTCTTCTCTAACGTCGTCAAGTACCTCCACAAGGACGAACACAAGTACGGAAGTCTCTCTCTTCAAGACTTCGTTAACATGCTTTCCGCCTCCTCCTCCGATTCCTGTAAGGAAAACGTCGCCGTTTTTGCTCCTCTGCTCCAGAAAGCAGAGGTTTGACATTCTCGATTGCCATTCCGATTCAGATTTCCCCTGTTTTCGTTTCTTAGCCTCTCTGAATTTTGTAAATGAACTCAGGAATTTGTAAAATCTCTTTTTTGCCCCCTTGTAATGGAATGGGTTTTTTTGGTTCTACTCATCCTTGGATCCATTCCCCCAAAAATTTTAGTGGGTGGGTTTCAGTGAGATGTCTTTGAACTAGTCCTTAGGCTTTTTGGGTTATCTTTCACTATTTGTTACAACGGATGCCCAGTTTCATGATGATGATCAATTTTTAGTGATCAATGAAGAATTTTACGGTAACTATGGATCTGTGTTTATACTTATACTCTCCATTTGTGTTTGTTTTTTTAAATGTTGTATATCATTTGTTTGCAATTTATTTCAGCTTAATTGATGGTATCAGTTTTGAATCTTGAATACGCAGTTATAATAAATATTTAGGAGAAAAATTTGGTCATATATAGTTTTTTTTTTACTCGAGTAAATTTTGTTTTGTTGTTGAGATTCTGGAGAATAGTCGTGGCCTCTTGGGTAATATTGTCTTGCATGAAGAATAGAGATTTATTTTTGGAACATAGATGTGGTCTCAACAAAATGAAATTACAAAAATATTAGTCGTTCTAACTAACATTGTTATAGTTTTAGATATTAAATTGATTGATGCCTTTATTTTTGAAGAACACAAGTTTTTTGTTCTATCGTTCACAATGATTCAATCGAATTCAAATAAGATTGGCTTTTTATGAAGAATAGTTTTATCCGATTATTTCAATAAAATTTATCTTCTCTGGAAAATACAAATGTGGTATTCATTATCTTCTCTGGAGAATACAAATGTGGTGTTCAGAGATGGTGGTATCAGCAAAAAGTTTTACAAAAACTTGTAACAACGAAAAAAAGTTTTAGAAAATAAAATTTCTAACCAACATTTTTGTGGTTTTAGAAATTAAATTGATTAATACTTTTACTTTCAAGAACACGCAATTTTTTCCTCTCTTGAGTGACATTTGCTGCGTCAGTATACCATTTGTGGGTAGAGAAACTATAGATGTTTTTGCAATTAGAATAAATAGTCATGGAGTTAGCAAAGTAAACACGTTTCTTTCTCTAATCTAACGTGCATTTTGAAAATTAGAAGAGGAAGAGCCTTGTTTTAGTGAAGTGAATAAAATCAAAATGAGCTGTACATGGAAAAGTCTAATCTGTCATTCTGTATGATATTTGAGCAACTAGACCCACTTTCGTGTTTTTTAATACTACTCAACCTGATTTGTTGCCATTCTTATTATTAGAGTCTAAACAGGCACAAAGAGATTCTGTGAAAAATTTCACATTGAATTTTAGCAATGGAATCTCATCTTTCTGTTATTTTATCTAATTTTAGAATTGTATACTGAGGCCTATTCAACCTTACCTATCAACCCTTAGATTCCGCAGATATCAACGAAACACCGCTACTTTATTTTTTTCCCTTTTCTTTTTGTTTCTTATAAGAGAAAATGTTGGGCATGTGTCAGTCGTTGGCGTGAGAGATTCCAATGATCTTTCTAGTTTTAAAATAAAAGTGTTTTCTTCTCCTTTAGCTTAAATTGATCAGATTCCAATTAAGTTTTTTCCACATGATTACACAGGTGATGAATTTGATCAGATTCTCATTCTTTTGTTTGGGCTCTTGAAATTTGTTGGCCCTTGCAAGATAGGGATATGGATTTTGAGCCAGTTCTCATTTACAACCCTCAAAATTTGTATTTTATCAATGGGTCTTGTCATTGCATGTAGATATGGCAAGAAAATCCGTATTCGTGGATATCCATCCGAATTCGTTCTGATTTTAACTGATAATATCCGAGTTGACCAGTTATAAGTTTGGGTTCAGATTTTTCCATATAACCAAAAGTCGGATATTACATATGGTTATCTTAATTTATACAAAATTGGTTTGTTTTAATTTAATCGGTTAACATTTTGAATATGCTAGTGTATTACATGTTTGGAGAAACAAACTTATCACTCTTAATAATTTTTATCTAACTCAAATAAAGTTCTTTCATAAAAAGTAAATTGTTAAAAAAAAACAATAAGAACATATGAGACCATACACAATCCGAAAGTAGCTAATGATGCAAATTGTATAATTTTACTAAAATGACATTATGTTAGGTATCATCTTAACAATTATTGGTGTATTTAAAAATATAGTATCTAATATTGACATAATTTAGTAATTAATTTTTTTTAAGAGGATGAGTTAGACGATCATATCAAATTGTTCTTTATTAAATCTAACGCGTGTCCAGCCTAATTCTTGATCATAATATGAACTTTTAATTAAAAAAAATAGTTTAACAATAAAAATATACTATACATATGTTTAAAGCATATATTTATATCATTTCTTTTTTCAAAAATAATTTTCTTTTGAAATGCAAGAAAAGAAAACAGACAAACAGTTGCAAAATCTTCAACCGAACAAAAGCAAAATATTAGAAAAATATCATAAAATCCAAACCCATAATTAAGCCTTATTAATATTGTTAAGCTACCAAATCAGCCCTAAATATATTTTAAGTTCTTGTAAATATAAAAGTTTCTTTTGTTCGTTATAAAATTTCTCCTAATTAATTTCTATAACATTTTAAAACAATTTTTTTTTTAGTTTTTCTCTTCTTTTCTTCTTCATGACATTTTTTTTTAAACAAAACTCGAATCCAAAATCTTATTTATCAAAATTGAACTCATGAACAATTGAATAAATAACTTGTTGGTTTAGTCTTTTCCTTTAGTAGGTATATAATATATATTTTATGTTAAAGTGACTAACTCAAAATCAAATCATCTTTTACCATCTCAATTAAATGACATCAAGTGCGAACAATCCTTTTATCTATTTTTTCTTTGTTTTTTTTTTCTTCCTTTCAGAAAACCTTCACCAACCTAAAACCCTTATTTGCTAATTTAGAAGTGATATTTAGTCTTTTCCACATCTATTTGATGCTGACTTTTCATCTAGGGTACGAGGAGTCTAAGGAGAGTGTATATGCGATAAGTCTATTTTGTAATGCCACGATATTGATGACCATCAGTCTATCACCTTTAGTTTGAGTGCAATTGATGCAATACTGTGCCTGGTGTGGGATTTTACACATTTATTCATTAAGCCTTTTCATATGGGTATGCGCACAAACTGCAGGGCTATGTTTCACTTGGCTTTTGCCTTTGACAAGAACATAACGCTCACAAAATATAGGGAATTAAGCCTTTCAATGTCTCTTTTTGTATTTATGTGTTTTGGTTGTTCTTAACCACTCTACTGCTAGGGGAGTTGGGCTTTTATATTTTGCATCTTTTATTTTTTACCACTCCTGTATTTTTTTTTCTGTGGATTTTAGTGACAAACATATTAAATTTTGTTGCAATTGCTAACATGACTCCTCTTAGTCACGTTAGTAGTTTTGTTATTGTTGATAGCCAGAGCTAAGAAACTAAAATTGTATTTTTTTATTCAAATTTGAAAAAATAAAATATTTTCTTCTATGAATTTGGGGGACCAAAATCAAATTCATCCCAAATTTCTGGGACTAAAATCAAAATTTGACCAAAAATATACATATTTCAATTGGTATGATCAGACTAGGATAATGTTTACTAAGAGGGTTGAGGATATTGTCAAGGAATTGAGAGCAAGAAAATTCTAACATCTCAAATTTGTAAAAAAATTCAAAGAAAAATTATAAAAAAAGGAAAAAACGGATTGAGGTGAAAATGAAAAAGAAAAACACCATAATCCTATTTAGACATCTAATGCTAATTTAAGGCCCAAGTTAACTTAGGACTACCCGACATTGAGGAGGTCCAATTCAAGTTAAGGTTCTGATTACAAAATGGTAGTTGTTATTCTCATCTCATAGATTGCATTCTCACCTCCCACATGCTTCTAAATTTTTATTATTTCAAAACTATCCTTTTAATGAAAATACTTTTTCATTATTTAAAATGGATGCAAAACAATACACAAGGGAAATATGTATTTCCCTTATATATTTTATACGATGAAAACATATTTTCGTGGTGTAGCTTTTTTATCTTTACTTACACAACAAAAATATATTTCCATTTTGTTAAATTTTTAGGAATAGAAAAAATTAATTAATTGTAGGTGTAAATTATTTTTTAAGCTAATCAAATTAATGGTGACACACGTTACCTTTTTAATTGAAATTTGAATTAATGACGACATAAGTTATCTTTTTTAATCATAATCAAATCAATTATGATATAAATTTAGTGTCATGTTTAATTTGGTTACCATTAATAAATTTATTTTTTTATAATAATTAATTTAATTACTTTTATAAATGATAATGTATATGATACTTATTACAATTAAAAAGGACAAATTGTATCTTAACTAATTTATTTTTTAGTTTAAAAAAATATAATTCATATCACCATTAATTTGATTAGTTTAACTTATATCTATAATTAATTGTATTTTTCTGCAAAATTAACAAAACAGAAATGTATTTTGTCGTGTAAAAGGAGGTGGAATAAAATACTCATTATAAATATGTTTCTGTTGCATAAAGTATACAATTAAAACGTATTTATGTTGTATAAATATATAACAAAAACTATTTCTGTTAAAAAAATATTTTTAGAATGAATTTTTTATTTTACATACATGGGGTGAGAATAGAAAATTTGGGAGTGAGAATAACATTTCCCTTACACAATTCCAGATTGCTACCACTAATAACGGATGAGGGAGACGAGAAATTTGGATAATAGACAATTGATATCCACTTTTTATATGAAGACTTATGCTCATAAATGATATCATATCCTTTCATTATTAAAGGACAATAGGAAGTTGAATTATCCCATCAACAAGTCATCTTTTAAAAAAAAATAGAAAGTGATATGTCAACCGTTATTGTTAAGTAACGAGAGTAGAAAAACTTTTGTATATTTTGAGAAAGAAAAGACAAATTTTATAATCATACTTTCATATGATATAGATATTTTGTTGAATTAATCTTTGATTTCTTCTTACCCACATTAAATATATTTTTGTGTAAAAATTCTGGTATCGTTTTTCTTTTTGCTACATTTAACTTTTTTGCCTAAACAATGTTTATTGTGTTTAAAAAATAAAACAAAATTTAGTCTATTAATTCCCAACCTACGATTTAAAACACTTGATCAAAAGTTAAAGAAGAGACATTTTAAAATTTTATTATTCTTATTGATTACTATTAAACAATTATTTTGGTGGCAATTACTAACAAACAAGTACAAATACAAATAATTATATTGTACCAAGAAACACAAACAATCATACGCTTTTATTGAGCACCAAAAAAATCACACGCTTTTATTAATATTAAATAATTTGACAGATAAGGAATTCCGTTGTTCTTAAATAAGGTACTATATAATTCAAAACTGTAAATAAAAAGAATTAAATATGAGGATTTAGGAGAAAGTAATCAATGTGATCATTCCGACCTTGATTCCCGTCATCTTTATCATATACTGATCAAACTTAAGAGCAAAGCATGGAAGGTTGGATAGTGCTGTCATAATTATTTGGCAAAGACTAATTTTTAAGGATGAATAAAATAACATAGACTAAAGAATAATTAGGGCAGTGGGCAACTCCCCTTCCTTTTTTTTTTTTTTTCTAAAAACAAAAATATTTTTTTCCGCATCAAAATATGATCAGTAACACCGTGATGGAAAATCAACATATATATATATATTGAGGAGACCAACAAAAGAATCAATTCCTCTAGTTAAGTTATGAACAATAGAATTTGCTTGTCACAGTGCAAGATTTGTTAAACTAAGTAAATGTTTTTGGCACTGAGATGGAAATACTTGAAACACACTAAAAGGGGGAAAATTAAATAGTATAATAGAAAAAAATTTAGTCTTTTAAAAGTTTTTCACAAACAAATATTAATGGAATATGAATTTCGTCCAAGGGATTCAAAATCATGTTGTGCTTCAAAATTTGTTCATAAAACTTGAATACAGTAATGTAGAAGTAACTTACAAAAAAAAAATACAAAGATTTTACATTGGTTTACTCTAACTCTTGGGTTACATTTAGTTGTCCTTCAAACCTTAAAGAGTTCCACTAATAAATTCTTTGATTACAATTAAGTATTTTTCTATATCACTTCTTGCTATGAGGAGTACTCTCTAGGTCACTCCTAATACTATCCTTAATTTCCCCTAATATTAAAACTCAAGTATCCTTTATTATTAAGTCACTTTTGACTCTTACAAACAATAAATGTTTGATAGAAAATATATTATAATCACTCAAAGAGTGATTACACAATAGACTCAAATATAGTGAAACTCGCTAACTTAGCAAAGCTAAGATTCACTTAATTTGCTCAAGTTTTCTTCGTCCGGTAAACTAACAACGTTACAACACTTTATTTGTTTTATCTCATATTATTCTCTTGTGTTTCAACAACTTTAATACGAACATCAATCTTCAAGTTTTATGTAGACTTCAGAGCTTTGATCCGTTGAGAGATCCCAACTGAATGCTATCGTGCAAAGATAGATTGGAGACCATAAACACTTTATGTAGCATATCTTCAGAGAAGTACAATATGTTAGTGTCGTCTAGTGTTTAAAGCTGACTTTCAGCATACAAATTGAAAGAAACGTTAACATCATGAGACTAAAGGAATTAAGAATGTTAAGACAAGACAATTTAAATCTTCCTTTTTGTGTGCTATGCCACGAGTTTCTTACTGAACCTATTGACATTATTTTCTGATGATTATTTTTAGTATTTGATAATTGAGTAACTGTTCCATTGCTTTTGTACTACGAGCCAAGTGCTAAAACACTTGTCTTCTCATGATTGGACATTAAGCAATATCATCCAAAGTCTTTTTGTTTATGATTTTCTGTTTGTATCTCATAGAGATAGATGAACCTGTAGCTTAAGCATGAAAGGTTAATACATAAAATTTATACTTTGTTAACATCAAAATCTTAGGAATTTAATTGTTTAGTTTAGTCCAATGTGACTTGGACGCAACCAAACTTAATAATCTCCCACTTCTCGATGATTACAAACAATATAAATTTTGATGCCTAAAGAGTAAGACGATGAGATAAAGATTAGAGTATAAGAGCAGTTTAGATTGTACTTTGCACACCACTTACTGTTGGTTTGTGTATTTGAGGAATATAACTTTGATATACAACAAACTTGTTAAACATCACAACATGAGGAGATCTTTCAAAGACATAATTCGAGCAGATATTGCATAATTAGGACAAATACGTCATCAGAATGAATGGGCAAATTATGTGAGGATAAATGAGACTTTGCTTGAGTTCATTATCTTACGCATGTATTAGAGAATATGTATTAATCAAAAAATACATAGTATATGTAGAGAAATAAAAAAAACATGAAAAACACACATATGTGAACACCAAAGCACCTGTTTTATAAAAAAACATATAAGTACAAGTGTTGTATAAATCAAAATTCCTATTCTACTTTCTCCCCTTTTGTCATTATCAAGAGACATGGGTTTGAAGAGAAAAAGGAAATGACTTTGGACATCATGGTCAACCTTCAATGGACGGAGGTTGATGGATAACTAGTGGTGACTTTTGTGGTGAAGGTAGAGGCACATGCCCAAGATTTGCAATGGTTGAAGGTGCAGGAGTAGTGGTTGGAGGAGGCGAAAGTGGTTGGACAGAGGGAGGCAACCTCTGTTGTATTAGCATGTTTATGTTAAAGAGCACAAAGTCGTTGAAGGACTTGAGTGAGAACTCTAGTGTGTTCTTGATCGGTAGATTGATTTCCATGCTTTTAGCAAGGAACCTTTCTTTCATAGTTTTTTCCCAGGTTGGCTTGTTGAAAATGCAACAATTCTTGTATTCTCTCTTCGGATACACCCGTAGGAGCAAAGACAGTCAAGAGAGTTATCTCACGAAGAGTGTTGAAAGTATTGACTGTGGCCAAGGCATCTTCAATGATGGGTTGAGGTTGTGAAGTGACTTCAACAAAGTTAGATTTTTTAATTATGTATGTTATATAATCACTAAATTAATAAGCAATTAATACAATATATTAATGTGAAAATAATGCACTAAAATTAAATTTTATTTGTTAAATGCTTTTTTTAACTTTCTTTTAATTTCAGTTTAAGATCATAATATATGTATCTCTAAAAGACAATCTTGTTAAGAGAACATCTTTGGTACAATATATCCTTCCAACATTAATTTTTCATACACTATATTTAAATTTGAAATCTTACTTTTAAAAAAATAAAATTTGGATATTTATAATAGGTAAAAAAATAAAAACCAAAATCAAGTATTTCTTATTTACCATTGTTATAGACTAGTTGGAAACAAAACATTTTTTTTAGTTTTAAATTAAAAATAAAAATAGTTAAAAGAGGTAAATAACTACCACACTGAAAGAGTTATCTTTCCCTTCTAATAACTATATTTGAGTAGTTCTTTTTTCTAATAACGGTTTGATTGAAAGGTGATTTTTAGAATTAATTAAGATAAATTAAATATTCTATTTCCATTATTAAACAATAATTTTAAATAAGTTTGTTTTACCGATTCTCCTACTTTTTTGACATGATAAATATAAAATGTGTTTTGTACTTTCAAAATTTTAAATAATAAAATATTAAGAAAAATATAACATATATTATTATTAAATTTATGACCTATTACTAATAGACATGTGTCACTATCTTTTATTTTTTTATGAATTATTTTTTGATAAGTTGGACCCCAGAACTCATCATAACTAAAATATACTTTAAGAGTGAAAATATGTTTTTAAAAAGACTTACAAATTATTAACAAGATGCTTACATTAATTAAAAAAAATTAAACCCACATCTTGAAATATGAGCACGCATTTTCCATTTTTCATTTCCCTGCCTAGAATATATTGTCTCAATGAAAACGTGAAAAGTGGCTTCGTAGGTATGATTCGGAGATACGGAATCGGGTCCCACACCTATACACTGTACTGGGGAGAGACTGAGATATTACATGCAACAGATCATATACCCTTCATTTAGATGACTTTAAAAGTCTTCTTAGATCATCCAACGACGGGAAACAATTATATTTCCCAAGTGTCATTTGACGCAAGAAAACAACCGACCTTAAAAAATTTCACACTGCTGCATACAGCCAAGGCTTAGTAGACAATCTTATCCGATTTGTCCTCTAGTTTGGAATATTTTTTTAAGAGATTTTGCATTTCTTAATTATTGTATTTTTAGTAAATTTTCAAAAACATTTTTCTGATATTTCTCCATTACAAAATATTAATAAAAAATATACCACCACGTGTTATTATTTTTACATAATATAATTTTAAAATATAGAGACATTGATTGTCAAACTTAGTGAGATGGCTTACAGGTAAATGATTTAGGTAATTTACACGGGATCCTAACTTTATTTTTTTTTATTAAATAAATATACTGTATAATAATAATAACTCAATGGATGCAATTTTGAGAAAAGACTTAAATTCTATTTTTCATATAATACATCTTTAAAAGAAAATAAGAAACTTTAAATAAGATTAATCGATAATTAATTTTAAAATCAAAATCTCACGATCCGATTGAGAAACCAAAAACTCTAAAAATTAAAAAAATAATAAATACAGTCTATAATGGTATGTTTAGATGGAAGAAGAAAAAAAATTAGGAAGGAAGAAAACAGGATGTATTTTTTTTTATTAGATCGGAGAGAAAGAAAAAAAATTAAAAAAAAGATCGACTTGTAGAAATAAAATTTTGAAATTTTTTATTTCCTCTCAGTTTTTCTCTCAAGCATGGTTTAGACTGTGTGCTAATTTGTCCTGAGCAGAGGGTTCGTATGATCAATAAAATATCATGTCATACAAAAAATAAATGCGTTTTCTACTGCGAGTTGTCTGATATTGCACCTTCACCAACCGTTGATCGTTTTCATTTGTATATTTATATGTATATGTATATGCGCCAAAGTGCACCGCTTCATCACTATCACCATCCCAAAAACTGCATGTGCTTCTGTTCGTTTTCCAAATCTCCTCTTTGTTTCTGAATCTTCCCTTCGCTGTTGCAGAGATGGCTTCGCGGTGCTGGCCTTCTGATGCTGAGGTGCTTGTTTTGTGCTTATTTATATTCTGATCTGCTCCTTAAATTAATTCGTCCTCATTTTTGCGTAACTTAATTTTCTTCTACGCCCTGAAGCTGTTTCTGTTTCTTCACTGAACTCTGTTTCTTGTTTTTGCATCGTTTAGTTTGCATATTGCAATTGGCATATTCAGCTGGAAGTTTATATTTGTGTTGTACGCATCATTAAATCAATGATAACGTACTTGCCTGTCTTTTCCCACTCAATGTTTCTTTAGTTGCGTAGGGATCGGTAACTGCACATCATTTCCGCATTTACCTTGGTCTAGATGGCAAGAGTGTTTGGATCGGTTTTGGATATTATATTATTCTATTAATAATAAAATTGATTGATCGTGAGCAAGGGATTTCTGGTGAATCCTCTCCATTGTGGCTCAACCTAGGATCATGTGTAGCATGACTGTATTGTGCTAACAACTTATTTAATTCATAATGTTTTGAGCCTTTCGAAAGTTGACGAATGGAATGTTACAATGGAAGTGGAAAATAACTGACAAATGTTAAAGAGAACCTGAACAGTTGGAGTGGAAGAAGAATTGCCTTTTGATCAACTATTCCTCTTTCCAATACTGTTTGATACTCTTGTGATTGATCTACTTGTAATCTACAGCTAAATGAATTGAGAGAGAGAGTTTCGAAAATAGTGGATCTGAATAAAGAGGAAGTTCGAGTTGTGGTATCTCCCTATCGAATATGTCCTTTGGGGGCACACATTGATCATCAGGTATTTTAATATCTCTTTCTGTTATGTTATTGCAAAAGAAACTCAATGGGTTGGTCTTGAGCAATATGTACTAGATCGGTGGTGCTGGGCAGATAAATTTCACCTTTTCAGTTGCCAGGCATTATTCTCACAATTTTCATTTGAAATTTGAAGGAGTTCTCTTGCAATTTCTTTTGGTATTTGCAGGGTGGGACCGTTGCAGCTATGACAATCAATAAGGGAATACTTCTGGGGTTTGCTCCTTCTGGCAGTAATCAGGTAAAGTTGACTTCTTTCATGCTCATAAAGTCATAATTAACTTCTTTCCTGTTTTCACTTTATATGCTTCCTACGCTCACAGACTCATTATTCATGATACCTTCATTTGTCTGATGAATGATCTCTGGGACTTTTATTTTAGGTTGTAATTCGTTCTGGACAGTTTGAGGGAGAAGTTAAGTTCAGGTCTGTGGTCAATGATTATAGAGCTTGCTGTTTCTTAATTTTTTTAAAAATTTCTATTCCATTTCTTATAAAATTATCTTGAGTGAATGCATGCCAGATGCATTTATTTAGATTTGTTGTTAGGAACCAAGAATTGAAATGGCAAAGAAAAGAAAGAATTTTATTAAATAGGATGAAAAGAACAAAAAATAGGAGAGAAAATTCTCCTCCAAGGGTTTCCCCTTCACAAAGGATTTCTCCTTTCTCCTATCCTTCTTCCCCTATTTATATTTAATAAACCCCTCTGACAAACTAACCCCTTAACTAACTAATCAATATCCTAACTGTAGTAATCCCCTCTTCCTCACAGTCCTAACATGTGTGCCACCTCTGACCAAATCATTAGGATTACAATACATGCTTCATAATGGTTAATGAAGATGAAATATAAATGCTAACTCTTACTAATTGACAAATGATGTGAAGTTTCACCATCATTACGTATATGGCTGAATGATGGGCTCTCTAAGTAGTAGTTGGTATATGATTTCAACTGCCATTCTTTATTTCTTCTTTGAGTTACATAGTAGGTGCGAGTACCTGGGTAGGGGAGGGGATAGCCAGTCTGATGGAGGATCAAACCTCCAATGTCATCATCACACCCAAATCTTCAAGATTTAGGGCTAGTGTCGATTGAGCTATGACATGCATTTCTAATGTCATTCTGATCTTGGGCTATTCTTGTTTTTATTGCAAAATTTTGTTATCTAGAACATTATATAATTTGCCCAGTTTTGAGTTATAAAGTGATTGATATTTGATAGAGTTGATGAGATTCAGCAGCCAAAAGATAAGAGTTTGGACAAAGATTCATCAGAGCTACAGGAACAATGTAACTGGGGGCGTTATGCTAGAGGAGCCGTATATGCACTACAGAGTAGAGGAAACAATCTTTCTAAGGTCAGATATAATGCCAGAGGTTCACCTTTCTGTTCATCACTTGATTATGCTGAGTTTGTGCTATATGTATATCAGATGGATAGCAGCTCTATATGATAATATAGTTTAACTTGCACTTTCACTTTGATTATGAGAATGATGGTACAAGACAACTTTTAAGTTGAATATTTATGCTCTGCAGTTTAGTTTACTTAGGGCTTAAAAATTGTTAACTAAAAGGCATAATTACCCCCAAGTTCGATGTTCTGTACATTTTGGGGAAAGGGATCCATCCATTCTGTATTGATATTATCTAAGTATGAACCTTAGTAGCAAGAGGTTATTGTCAACTTCCCTATGAGTTCTTTGGTGAAACTCTAAAATCAACTAGCAAATCAGACTGAAGCTATTTTTTCATAATTATTATTTTTACTGTGCTTATAATTTTAAAAATTCGTTATGTTTGTAGTTAAAATTAATTCTGTGAAATTTTATTATTCAACAATCCAAAAACAGTGAAATTTGGATGATTAGACTTTCTATGCTAATCCTTAAATTTGGGACACCACTACAAGCAAAAAAGACTTGGTAGAGAAAACTGAAGAGGCAATAGTCTGCCCACTTTAGGCTCCCTCGCTATCACTTTCCCTAATGCCTGATCTTGCATAAAACAACCAACATGAAAGAAGTTAACATTACAATTGTTGTCCATCAGTTGTCCTATTGAAATTAACTTCAAAACAAGTCCAAGGAACACTAACACGTCTCAAAAGGAGGGATTAATGTCTTCAACAGAAGTAATAGAAAGAGTATTACCATCAACAATTTGAATATTTTGGTGTCATTGTAAGTGCGAACATTGTTCAAATGTTCAGGGAACTAGTCATGTGATTAAAGACCACAGAATCAACAAATCAGTGTCGAGATAAGATGGCATTGGACTTACCTCGAATGCCAAGGCAGAAAGAGCAGATAGTACCAGTTGCTGCACACTCTCCACAGTCAAAGTTCCTGCACTGGAGGTTGCATGAGTAGAGGTTGGGCCCATTGAAGTAGTAGTGGTCTGAAAGGTTCTCCTTTGAACAAAAAAGCTTCATTAGAAATTGATCTTGTTTGCTGAATTCATAGAATTGTTGAACAACAATAAGAGAGTTTTGGAAACATCAACATGTAAAATAGTGGAACGATCAACCTACAATTATAATCCTAAATAGAGAGACTTCCTTGATGGTAAGTAGCTATGCCCCTATTTGGATAAACTTCTTCATAAGCACTTATAGAAGAAGAAATTAAGACGATAAAATGTATTAAACTCCTCCCATAAGTTAAAATCAACTTATACATGTTAGCTTTTGGAGAAGTTAGATGAGAAAACTTTTATAAATGTTTAAGTGCATAAGTTGATTTTAACTTATAGGAAAAACTTGATTCATTTTACCTTATTATTTTCTTTTTCGATAAGTGTTTATGAAGAAGTTTATCCAAATAGAGCCATGTCAAGCTCCAATTGAATTCGTTTTGCAGCATTGTCCTGGTTGTAAGTGCTTTTGGTAATCCCACATATCTTTAGAGGTAGAAAAAGGACCCAAGGGTGCTTCAATGGAAGTGAGGATCCAAGTTACAATCTAGGCATCCTTGATCTGCCATGCCTCTAGTGTATTGTCTGCTGGAGCAGTTGAAGTCCCATCTAGATGGCCCCACAAGCCTTTTCCTTTCACAAACATCTTGAATTGAAACTTCAAGGCTCCATAGTTTTTGCCACTAAAGTGGACACAAGGGTTCTCTGTTGCCATAAGGAACCTACAACAACAAACAAGAATCGGGATCAAAACCAGAAAACCACGAATAGCAAGAACTAGAAATTGTCCCCATTGAGCACAAGACGAGTTGTATCAAGAACCACAAACCACAACTAGGAATCACGAACTAAACAATAAACGAGAATTAGGGATTGCGAACCAGATAACCAAGACACTGTTGAACGACAAAAAACCAAAAAATTGCAAACGAACAACATCATTGTTGTCACAAAACCAAAAATGCACAAGATAGTAGGCAAGGAACAAGGAAGAGTGATACCCGTTGCTGGAAGGTGTACAACTCTGTCATAGAAGGAGGGCTAAAGTCTCAAGGTAGGAGATCCGTGATACCATGTCGAGAAATTTTGGCTTGATGCCTTCTTTGATTCTATTCTCCTCTATAAATAGTCCAGATTGATTTTCAACTCTTAATGACAAATTCATTCTAATCCCTGATTCGGACAACCTAATTAGGAATTCTAAATGTATAAAATTAATAGGCTGATTATATTTCTAATTGTTACAACATATAATATAAACAAGAATAATAATGGGTTCCCTGGCTAACAATGTGATCTACTCTCCTCATTTGTGCCTCCGGCTCCATTAGTCTTCTTTGCACATATCCAAACCATCTTAACTAATTTTCAGATATCAATATCTCCTTGTACACAATCATTTGTATTCTATCCTTTCTTGAACGACCACTTATCCATCTTATTTTTTGCTACTCCCACTTTTTTCTCTTATCCTTTTAAAGTATGACATTCACTATTATAGAGTATAGTTGGTTGTATAGCTGGCCAACTGAATTATACAAAAGAAAGAAAATAGCTTGAAATAACCAAGGGATTATTAAGATTTTCTGTAATCAGAAAGTACTGGAAGATGTATTATGTTTGTAGGTTGCTTATTTTTGTTCAGGACTTCATGGAAGCAATACAGTTTGTGATATTTTAGTTGGCTGCTTTTTCAACATGCTTTCAGATTTTAAGCATTGCACAAGGTTGTCATGTTTAGCAAAGTTTGGGGTCATTAGATCCTATGTCTGGGGTCCTGTTATGAGATGTTATTTTGGCACATCCCATTTTTTTTTAATTGTTTTAAAGTTTAGATTAGTTTTTTTTTTTTTTTTTTAAAACATCAGCCGTAGCAACTAAAAGTTAAATTATTGGGGAAAGAATATTTATTGCACTTTTGTATTTCTGATGTAATAAATACTTTCCTTCCCAATAAAACCTTTTTGTTGTTGTTGTTCTTCAAGTAAGATTATTGATGATGACATTTGATTTACTAGAAAACAAAATGGAACTTACCTCTGTCATCTTGATCTTGTATAGGACTGGTTCTCGGGTAAATGTTAGATGGGTGCAACTGTAAATATCTTTTCTCCAATCTCATGGCCAGAAAATAAGAAACTGCTTGTGTTGTATTTCTGGTTTTCTTGCAATGAAGATCACTGCATGCAATTTCTTTCTGTTATTTCAAAATGTATTCCCACCCATCCTTTTTACAATGTTTCCAGGGTATCATTGGATACATATGTGGTTCTGAAGGTCTGGACAGTTCGGGTTTAAGCTCTTCTGCTGCAGTAAGATAGTGACTTCTCCCTGTCTACTTTCTCTTAATTCGGTCGTTAAAATTATGAGTATGACGGACTTGTAATAATTGAAAAAAAATTCATCAGAAGAAGATCTAGCTAGTTTAGCTTCTTGAGCAAAATTCACTTTCAAGCATGGTATGGGGATATTGGAACAGAAGATGAACTAGGAGAGGAGAGCAATTTTTGTTGTCAATGTTATCTGCTTTCTTTTGTGCATCCATGTGCACTTTAATTCCTAGTAGTAACAAAATAAATGATGATTGAAGAAATGATTATTATTTATTTATTTGACTGTAGCTTTATTAAAAATAAAAATACTTTTATAACCCTGAATTACTAATAATACCTTAATTACAGCCAGATCCCAATATATTATTCGACTCTCCAAATAATGTTAATATCTGTTAATCTGATCCTATGCTCATTTTCTTTTTGTTGTTTTTTAATAAGCTGTTCATTTTGGTTTCTTTTGAAAAACACCTTGATAGATCCTTGTTGGCAACTGCCCATGTCTTCTGACTTTCTCTGGGTATTTCAACTTTCATTGTTTGGCAGGTTGGAGTAGCTTGCCTCATGGCTTTGCAATATGCAAATGATTTAGTAATATCTCCCACAGAAAATATTGATTATGATAGGTAAGTCTATCCAAGTCCTTGGAGACAGTCACTATGCATTCTTCTTGAACCATGGGCAAATGTATTTTTTTTATCGGCCAATGTTAGTTGCTAGTTTGTTAGTTTTTGTCAATGGGAGGGATTCAAACCCACGACCTCTCCCTGCCCCCTTTTCCCTTCAACCACCAAGTCAATCACCACGGACAAATGTATGAATCAGTGCTGTCAAAGGCATCAGAATTTCTTAAGTAATTGAAAGCATTTGATAAGGTGTACTAAATGCTCCTTAACCAATATCCAGTGCACTCTTTAGCATTGCCCCTTTTAATTTTACTTTGAATGTCACGTCTTCATCAATACAAAACAGTCAAATATTTTAACAGTCTTCATCCCCCCTGCCCCCCAACATTATTGTTTGCATATTTCTGTTATCAAGGCTTTGGTGCTTTTCAGCTGTTTGTAAGAAAAAGGGAAATATTTTCCTTCTAATCTCTGCTTCTCACAATCTTGTTACACGTCTTTGCAAGCTAGTTACTCACTATGCTGGAGAGTAAAATGATTCTAAAATGTTACTATTGAAGTTGAAAAGTTAAGATGCTACCAAAGCTCAAAATCGAAGTTGAAAAGTTAAGATGCCACCAAAGCTTAAAAGGAATTAGATCCTCATCCTTTCATTCATTGCGATCATAGATATGCTACTGAGTCATTTCTTAATTGTCTGGTGATATTAGATCAGTCCTCTAATGTTACTTTTGTCTTTATAGGTTGATTGAGAACGAATATTTGGGTCTGAAAAATGGCATAATGGACCAATCAGCTATATTACTTTCAAGCCATGGTTGTTTGATGTGCATGAATTGCAAGGTAATACCTGGATTAATGTGTTGTTATCACAAGTTCTTAATGTATTTTGATTTTTTGAAGCATACCCATCAGTAACAGAACTAGATTTGGTATCTGGCATGTTGATCATGTGCCCTTTTGTCACTCAAGCTTCTTATTGTGTCCATATATTTGTTTATGCATCTTTTTCACCTATATGGAGGGTGGTAATGAGAGAGTATGTGTTTGAAAAGCAATCGAACAGTGTAGGTCATTGTAAAATATACAAGGGAAACTAGACTGGCTCACCTCCCCACTTTCCCCCAAGAAATAAATTGCCGATGATATCATTTACCAAATCCTCAGTGGCAATGTTTATATATTCCTCTAAGTTCCTTGACCCTAAAGCCTTCTATTTTTTTGGAAGAGTAGGGGACTTGCTAAATGATGGGGCAATTGAATTTATCAGCCAAAACACTTCAAAATTCTGCCACTAACTTGTAGCATAAGTTGTCATCTTACAAATATAAAGAATTGCTTGTTCCACAAACTTGTATTAATTGCTAGATCTGTTTCATGTAGGCATTGATTTTTGATACGTCCTTAATTCAGATACATGAAAGTTGAAAAATATTTTTGTTTGCTTGGATAAGGATGAGCTGGATATCTTTGAAGATGTAAATAACTAGTTTATTTTGTTGATTTTGTTTTACTGTTGTTTTGCTTAAAACTTTTCTGTGGCATTTAGCTTGTCATATTAAGCTGTTTTAGGAAAAAAAAAAATGTTGCACTGAGGTTTAAATCTATGATGCCATGCATACTAGCCTCCACCCCCCCCCCCCCCCCCCCCCACTAGGCTGACCCTAGTGGGTTTATTTCTATCCTACTTTAGATAGGGGGACATGTCAGCATAATTAATAAATTAAATATTTAGCACAATTATTAATTAACGCCATTATTAAATAATGGTGTTAATTAATAATTATGCTACAAATAATTTCTCCCTGTTATTGTTGTCCTTCCTCTATTTTCATGTGTTAGTTTGCACATGCAGACCAAAGATTATAAGCTTGTTTACCGACCAAAGGTTCTAGAATACAACGAGAGTGGGGAACCAAAAGCAACCAGAATATTGTTGGCACTTTCAGGGTTGAAGCAAGCTTTGATGAATAACCCTGGATATAACAAGCGAGTTGCAGAGTGTCGAGAGGCTGCACAAATTCTTCTTGAGTAAGTTTTTCTTTTTTCTTCTTTTGCAAATTTATTACTATTGTCATTCATTTTTTTTTAATAAGAACTTGTCTTTACATGCATTGCAAAATATTTGACATTTCTAAATTTTTAGTGTCTAACTCTAAAGAGCTGTTGCCAAATGCCAAACTTTACACTTACAAAAGGGTGTCAATAAACTGAGCAAGAGGATGGAAGTGGTATTACCAAAATGGATAAAATAACTTTTACTCCTCATTAATCTCAATTAGATCTCTCACGAATCAATTTTTGATGTTGTCAAATTTGCATCAGTTTAGTTTATTAAAAGATGAGGCTGAGCCTTGACGCAATGGTAAGGTTGCTGCCTTGTGACCTAAAAGTCACGAGTTCAAATCCTAGAACAGTCTTTCTGTTTGTGGGGGCAAGGCTGCATACATTTACCTTACCCAAACCCCACTACGTTGGAGCATTGTGTACTGGGTCGCTTAGTTTATTAAAGGATGCATGGTAGAAATTTTAATTGCAATAATAACTAAATCCACATATAAGACATTAGCAAGGTAATCAAGTTAGCTCTTCTGTGATTGATATTTCAAGAAGATATTTGGTAAAGAGAAGGAAAATAATTATAAAACAAGCAAAATAAGTTGGGTTTAATATTTTTAAAACAAGCTAAACCAAAACTTAAAATTTGGCTCATTTAAATAAATGAGTTAAGCTTGAACATCATTTTTTATTTTTATGCAAGTCAAACTAGACTTTTAAATTTTGTCTTAGTAATTTTTACTCATTTGGGTTTTGGTCCCTATACTCCCCCTCCCCAAGGTATAGGTCCATACAGTTTCCTATTATTAAGGTTTTGCTCCCTTTGAAACCAATTTACAATTAGAACTAAATTGATGTATATGAATTTGGAGAGATAATCAACGCCCAGGAAGTTTATATTATTTTTTATTCATTCTGCAGAGCATCTGGAGATTACAAAACAGAGCCCATCCTATCTAATGGTCAGTATCTTTCCTTCTCACTGTGAACCTAGTTATATCTTTTTTCAAATAGCTAACTGATCTAAGATATTTTTTTTTCCACTGAGCAGTTGATCCAGAAGTATATGAGGCTCACAAGGTATAAAGCATTGGCATGTTAAATTGATAAGTATGCAGATCTTTACAAAATTTGTGATATAATAATGCACAATTTATATTTTGGGTGATGGCACAATAAACATGAAATGTATAGCTAAATAAATAAGTTTCTTTGTTCAAGGAATATGATTTTGAAAATTGTATAACTGTAGAAAAGTAATAAATGCACTGATATTTTCTTTCTATGAATCTATGCACTACAACAACAACATCAAAAGCCTTGTCCTAGTAGGTGAGTCTGGCTACATGGATTACCCAATGTTATTTTGCTCGGTCAAAGACTAAAAATTTAGAAATATTATTTACCATGAGATCTATCCCAACCAATTCCTCCGAAGTCCTTATTGGCCTCCCTCTTCTCTTCTTCACTGGGCTATAATCATACAGTCCATTATTCTCATTGGTGCTTCCCTTGGCCTTCTTTGCATATGTCCAAACCACCTTAATCTACTTTTTGTCATCTTTTCTTCTATTGGTGCTACACCATTCACCAACCACTTCCCATATACAATCATTCCGTATCTTGTCTTTTATTGTATGTCCACACATCCATCTTAACATTCTCATTTCTGTCACTCCGATCTTTTTCTCTTGTGCATGTTATATCAACATTTGTAAGAAAGTATTATAGATTTTTTGCTATGCTAGTTAATTGAACCTGTTTACTTGTTCCAGCTTATTTACTGATGTTTAATGCTTCTTTCATATGTTGTATATTATAAATCCCGACTATGATTTTAGCATAATCAAGTACTCCTACATTTTGTTTGTGCAGCACAAATTAGAACCTGATCTAGCCAAAAGAGCAGAGCATTATTTCTCTGAGAATATGCGAGTTTTGAAAGGTATAATCAGTTGAATAGCTTAGATAGATCTCATCTTGAGGGTTTATGCCCTGCTCATTTAACCTTTTTTTTTTTTTCTATAAACATAATTTATTTAATTTTTAACCCAGGAGTTGAGGCTTGGGCGATGGGCAGGTTAAATGATTTTGGAATGCTTATTACAGCT
Source organism: Glycine max (assembly GCF_000004515.6). Lineage (NCBI taxonomy): Eukaryota > Viridiplantae > Streptophyta > Magnoliopsida > Fabales > Fabaceae > Glycine > Glycine max. The sequence goes on from NC_038241.2 coordinate 40,205,095, forward strand.
TCTGGTCGGAGTTCCATTCAAAATTATGAATGTGGTATAACCTAAATCCCCAAATTCATTATTGGAATGTTTTGAAATTTCATCTTCTTGCTCTTCTAATATGAAAGTGACATGAAGTACAGGAAACCAAAATGGGGTAGAAAAACATATTTCTTATGCAGTTTTATAATTTTCCAATATCTGGCTGCACATATTTAAGTATATAGCCCTGAAAATTTACACACATGCACACACACAAAAAAAAATTGAGCGTGAAAACCAATAACATTTTACAGGGCTATATACTTAAATAGTGTTGAATTTTAAACTTGTGTTGTTCCCTTTAGTACTCCGAAACATTTTTCGTTCTGTCGTTTCCTTTTCTACGGCTCTATATTTTCCTCTGAACCTTTTCTTACTTGCTTTCCTAAAGCTTCCTTCCAAGCCCTTGGTACATGATGGAATGTTCACTATTGAATCCAGATTCTCTGCAAAGCAAAATATTTATTTTCTATTTTAGTTCTCCAAATTTAATTTTACCTTACCCCAAACTTTAGATTGGAGCTGTTGGTGTCCTATCATTTGCAGTATATCTGGATTGTATCGATAAACAGAAGACCATAATGAAACAGCTGATTTTTTAAGAGGAATCTAATAATTTAATCAAACGCATCATGAATAATTTTTCATCAGCTTTGATTTAAATCAATTGAAAATTTTTCATCAGTTTTTATTGTATGCGTGCTTTGAAAATAACATCTCCTAATACTTATGAGACACGAAACTTAACTTACACGTTATCCTTGGATAATTAGATGTTAGAGTAACTATTGATGATCATGTTGAATGATGATGTGTCTACAAGGTTGTGAACCACTGATTCAACTGTATGAGATCCTTTTGAGGGCTCCCGGTGTATTGGGAGCGCGCTTCAGTGGTGCTGGGTTTAGAGGGTGTTGCCTTGCATTTGTGGAGGCTGACCTTGCAACTGAAGCTGCATCATTTGTCAGGAGTGAATATCTCAAGGTACAGCCAGAGTTAGCAAGCCAAATAAGCAAAGACACTGCAGTTTTGATATGTGAATCTGGTGATTGTGCACGTGTAATTTAAACAGCATTGTTGCCGTTAATACTTCTATTTCATCATCTTTCTTATAAATAGCAATCGCAGCTGTCAATATCATTGTAATTCATCAAATCTTTTAGTTCTGTCCTTGTATTTCATGGCCTGGAATAAACTCACGTTACATTATTAGATTTGAAAGAGGTGTATTTTAGATGGTGAAATGTAGTTATAATCCTTAGATTATAAAATTAATATAATGGACCTTTAATAATTTTATAACTTATTATATATTTTAGAGTTTACTTTTGATATATTATCAGTGTAAAGCTCGGTTGGCTCTTAGGGCAGAAAAGTGCCAGAAACTTATTAAGAATTATATGGATTCTTTGAAGGGGTTCAACCCCGATGTTTCTTTATTAAAAAGGATGGAGAGGTATTGTGTGAAAGGTATGGTTGTATGAAGAGGGTGAGGTAGTGGTCCAGCAGAGACCTGAGGCCTCTAAGTAAAAGCAACCTAGAAAAAAAAAAATTTGTAGTCTAATAGATGATGGTACGCAATTCACAACTTTATATGTCGTAGATGTGTGACAAAATTAATGTAATCCATATTTTCTATATATATCTTAATTATTTTACTAATTTATTTTAAGGGTAGTATTGTAATTTAAGTTTTAATTTAATAAAATAAAATAAAAGTATGCATTTAATTAGCTTTTTTAAGTTATATTTTTCATTCTTTAGTTCTTTGAAAAATTGTAGCACTTGCGTACATGTTTACAAAATCTTTTCTAGAAGTCTATCACGTAAAAATCACATCTTTAGTTTTTTTTTATTTAATAAAACTTAATTGACTTAACTACCAAGCACGATCAACTAACAAGACATGATTGCTCCAATTTAACGAGTGATTTCAAGCAAAATTATCTTCTTGAGAATTTTATACTCAACTCAAGAGAAGAAATAATTCACTGAAAACTACAATAACATTTAAATTATTAGAGAGAAACTAAACTTCTTTAATTTATTGTTATAACAGTTTAAATATAAATAAAATAAAATCTTGCTTATTAACATGTGACTAAAGTAATATATTGAATATGTTATATTATCTATCATGGAATGAATATTTTCTTATGAAATGAAGCAGGGAATTTTTTTTCCTCTGTGAAGTAGGAGAATTTACAAAAATATATACTTGATGCATGATTTATTGTAAAAATTGAAATGGTAGGAGAATGTTATTTTATCTACCATGACATCTTCATCTACAACACCATAAAAGAATCCTATTTGAACATATTTCAATGGATAAATCAAGTCTCTGGTTAATGTACCAATATACTCTAAATTTTAGTCTCTCTATCTTTTTAAGCTAGCCTGTAATTCATTAAATATGAACTTCACTTATGACTATTATTATTGTGCATGGTATCATGTTAATTTCTAATATAAAAGTTTGCATCGCATTTGCTCTTTTACATAGGTTTTCATCTTATTATTTCATAAGTTATCAGGAAAAAAAAGTATAAACCAAAATGACTTGTGCCTACGCAGGGTTCCTTACTAGTTTCTTCAAAAGAAGGGCCAACCATCAATCTCACCAAAGATGTGAGATTTTATAGTTCTTTGACACTCATCGAAATAATAATAAAAACCAACTTGTATTTCATTTGTCATTTAACAGCCTAATGATCCGTGAAAACCCAAACTATTGATCATTATATTCAAGCAATGGAACAAGGTAAATTCATTAGTTATTCCACTTAAAGTAGAAACACCTCACTGTTATATATATTGTTCTCTCATCGGGTTAGCATATAGTAAAATACTCCGCTCTTATTTGACGGTTCAAGTTAGGAAAGGCTATCCTGATTAGATATGAGGAGAACTATTGTGACAGTCTGATTAATTAGTGGAGAACCTTGGTTGGTTTATGGTCGATCTGTGAGAAATTGATAATCATCGTGTAGGTTCTAATGAGTCCAAGATTGGCCAGAATGTACCAAATCTAGTTAATTTTTTTATCAGAAAATGTTATTTGTTGTTAGAATACTAGTTTTGTTTTTTGTTAGTAGAGTGCTATGATAAAGAAAAAACAATTAAAATTGATTGGTTGGAACTTGGAATGGTGAAAGGTATGCACCCATGAAAGTTCTCTGCTAGATGCCTAGATCTATACCTAGCCCTATCTTTCATTCCTTTTGACCTGCCTTTATCTACGATGTAACTTCAACATTCAAGTGATTTTTGATCTTATGAATTTCCCTACCATTGTCTCTCCATCCTTATTATGCTTGTAATTTATATGCATAGATCAGTCTTATCTCTTACATTATTAAGTAGTCTTGAATCATATGATCTCTATTAATTTTTACATAACAAACAATTAATTATCATGAACTTTTTTAAAATTTAAAAATCTAAATAGATATCAAGTAAAAATTGACAAGAATTATAAACAAGTTATAATCTTGAACTATTTAATAGTTTCTTGTTCCTGATATAGTTTTATTTTGTGTTTAGGCATTTTTGGCCTCCCACTCCCACCCATTAATAAAATAAAAATAAAAATGGAATGGAATGCAGCTAATTATAGCAAGAACAGAGCGACAAGAAAATAGTATAAGAGAATATTTGAAATAATGATGAAATTACAGGTCACGTGCTACTACAACACAAACCCTCCCATCTTTCTTTCTGAGCTCTGCCAACTTCTCATATTTCTGAGTTCTCTTCCTTACTTGTCAGTTGGCACTGTAGTATCTCATATAAATCAGAGCCTTAAAGCAAAACCACCCTTCATTAATCTCAGTTTTCTCTCTACCTTTTCTTCTTTCCACAAAAATGGTTCCATCCCAGTTATCCAAGTAGGGACTCCTGTTCTTTTCTTGCACCTTTGTCCTCAACTTGTTAACATTCCCGTTTCTCCCTCAACATAGGAGTTGAAACCACTGGAATCACTGTCTCTGTGGTTCGCTTCTTGCTTCATCTTTTTAATTCCAAACACTTTATTTAACAACACACTCTCTAATTCCTCTTTATTTGCAATTGCAGAACAAAGAGTGCAGCAGAACATAGAACATGTGAGTCAAGCTTCTGTTCAGGTACTATTGCTTTTCACATTTATATATGATGTGTTTGGGAGAAATAAAAAAAAAAATGTAATGAAATTTTGGAATGACAGTGCCTCTATTGAGATATGGCAAGTACTGTGGACTTCTGTATAGTGGGTGCCCCGGGGAAAAACCTTGTGATGGCCTTGATGCTTGTTGTATATATCATGATAAATGTGTCCAAGCCAAAAACAGTGAGTCCTATTTTTATACTTCCTTATTTATTGTATTCAAACATTTTACACTAAATCACATCTGATATCTAATAAATAATTTACCTGATGTGGTTAAATTTTATCAAACATATTTGTGAAAATAAACACACACACATATATATATATATATGTATATATATATATATATATAAAATTTAAACTCTTTACTTAGATGAAACGTTTTAGTTGGATGTAGCAGTCAGTGGTTCAGAAAAGGACATATGTACAGCTCTGACTTAGGAGCAAAGGAAGGAAGTCATGTGGATGTGGTCTTATTTACCGTGTTTCTCTTGTGATTCTTCCAATAATTTTCATTAAATTTCGGTCATTATTAACAAAGAAAGAAGTGTGTTAAAGAATATTTTCCTGCCACTCCTCTTGGCTGAAACGGAGATGAAACCTAGGTCTAGAGTTAAAAAAACTTCAAATTTGTAAATTCTGACCGGAATTATTATATTAAAAATATATATAAGTGTTAAAAAAACTTTAGAAAACTATCCATCGATCCTTGGGTATGCGCTGTAAATGTTAATTTTTTTCCCAAGTGACATATGATAAGTGTCTCACTTATCAAAGACAAATCTCATTTGATAACTATCTTTCATTGATTTTTTTATTTATTATAAGCTGAAAATCAAACATGAATTCTATAATATTAATTTATTTACTCAGCAATGACCTTTGTCACAACAAAACATTATCTTTTTTTCTTACTTTCTAATATTTTGATGAAATCAAATTCTTCTTCAATAATTGTTAACTACTGTTATTCTAAAAAATAATAAAGTGAGTAACTTGATTCATTTCAGTTCAATAATATTTTATAACATAACTAATACAACATTTTTGTAAAATTTTTAGATTATTTATCAATTTTTATTATATTTTTTAAGGGCCATTTTTATTATAAACTAATGGTTATTAGTGATATGTAATATGACAATCGACATTTATATATAATTTTAGATCTTTTAAAAAAAGAATGATCAGTTTATCTTCTGTGTTAATATACTTGTACTGAATGTTCTTGATTTGTTTTGAAAACACTTAATTATAGATATTTATATTTTTAAAGTAAATTTTAATTTTGAAAAATCCCCCGCCTCCATCAGGTATCCTCGGTTTGGATTGAAGAAAAAAAAAACAGGAAAGAAAAATTTAAAAATTTGAATTGAGAAAAAAAATGAAATACAAGAAAATTTTCAATTTTTTGTCTCTATAAACTATTTTTTTTTCTTCAATCAAATAAAAAAAAACATTAGTATTTATATTTCTTTTTCCATACTTCCGTCCAAACATACCATAATATCATGTCGTGTTTGGAGTTTTTGGTCAACAAATTTGGTGTATTTGGTGAGTTTTTGGCAAATCCATCTCCATTTCAATAGCTTAATTTTTTAATCATTAAACCTCATGTTATTGTTTACAATAATCTTTTTTTGAACAACAATGTTTAGAATAAATTAGTTTTTCCTTTTAATATTATGGGACATGAAAATTTAGTAAAAAAAGTTAAAAAAAACGATTCCATTGAAGACTGATGTTAAATATCTAAAGTAAAAACATTTATGAAAAAGAATATTTACTTGTTAATAATTTTAATTTTCTATTCTTAAGCCTAAATATCATTGAATTTTGGTAGGCTGTTGTCCATTGATGATTGGCACGATGTGGTCCTTCCTTAGTTTTTCAGCATCTTCTAAACATTGTCTTCTCTACTCTGAAACCGATCCTTCTCCAACCAACACTTTCACAGGACTACGCTCCAATTGAATTAGATCTTACTCAAGCTTCTCTCTTTTCTACCTAATCTCTCTCTTCCGAGCTTCCCTTAACCACAACCTCGGAAGAAACCAGCAACATTAGTACATAGAACACCAACATGGGTTCCAATCCCTTGTCTGCATTGACTTCAACAAAGCCCACACCAATCCCAACCCAAGACCACGACGACCAAGACTCTCCTTCATCAAAATGTCTTCTTTCCTTCAACACCGACTCTTGTTCTTCAACCCCATCTTCCTCTTCCCACAAAGCCCTCTTCATCACTCTCATCCTCATCACCTCTATTGCCTTATCAACATCCTTCGCCTTCGCCTTTCTCTACTTCTCTTCAAAACCACCACCTTCTCCTCTCCTCGTGGCTCGTCCTCTGTCCAAACTCAAACGCCCCGTCGTCCTCTTAGTCTCCTCCGACGGCTTCCGATTCGGTTACCAATTCAAAACCCCAACACCCCACATTTCCCGTTTGATCGCTAACGGAACCGAAGCCGAAGCCGGTTTGATTCCCGTTTTTCCCTCTCTCACTTTCCCCAACCACTACTCCATCGCCACTGGCCTCTACCCTGCTTACCACGGCATCATTAATAACCACTTCACCGATCCACTCTCTGGGGAACCCTTTTACATGGGTAACAGCCATGACCCCAAGTGGTGGCTCGGGGAACCCTTGTGGGAAACTGTGGTAAAAAACGGCTTAAAGGCTGCAACTTATTTCTGGCCTGGTTCTGAGGTAAATAAGGGTCCTTGGTCTTGTCCTTTCAATTATTGCAGGCACTATAATTCTTCTGTTGCGTTTGAGGATAGGGTTGATGCGGTTTTGGGGTACTTTGATTTGCCTAGTGATCAGATTCCTGATTTCATGACTCTTTACTTTGAGGACCCTGATCATCAGGGTCATAAGGTTGGTGCTGATGATCCTCAGATCACTGAGGCTGTTGCTAGGATTGATAGAATGATGGGGAGGTTGATTAGGGGTTTGGAGGAAAGAGGGGTTTTTGAGGATGTTAGTGTTATTATGGTTGGTGATCATGGAATGGTTGGTACTTGTGATAAGAAGTTGATCTTCCTTGATGATTTGGCTCCTTGGATTGATGTTCCTAAAGATTGGGTTGTGACGCATACTCCTGTGCTTGCAATTCGTCCACCTTCTGGTAATGATCCGGCTGATGTTGTCGCTAAGATGAATGAAGGGTTGAGCTCGGGGAAGGTTGACAATGGGAAGTTTTTGAGGGTGTATTTGAAGGAGGATCTGCCTAGTCGGCTTCATTATGCCGCGAGTGATCGGATTGCGCCGATAATTGGGTTGATTGAGGAAGGTTTCAAGGTTGAGCAGAAGAGAACCAAGCGCCAAGAGTGTGGCGGTTCGCACGGTTATGACAATGCGGTTTTCTCCATGAGGACTATTTTTATTGGACATGGTCCTCGATTTGCTAGAGGGAGGAAGATACCGTCGTTTGAGAATGTTGAGATTTATAATTTGATTACTTCTATTCTCAAGATAAAGGGAGCACCTAATAATGGCTCTGCCTCATTTGCTGAGTCCGTTCTACTATCTGCTGCATAAGCGACAAGACCGTGAGCTTTTATTGGTGGACAGCATTGCAGATGTCGAACTCTAGTGAGTAAAATATTTGATCGCTAAGCTGTATGATAAATAATGTGCTCTCTAGGAGTGACGCTCGGATCAGAAAGTATAGGTGTCATATACCTTTGCATGCGATCGCTGAAATTAGTCTATATGTAATAAAGGTAGTTCCATTTTTGTTTGTTATGAGCAGCACAAGTAGAGGGAAAGCTTAGCTTTAACAATGTGTATTTTGGGTCTGTAAGTAGTATACGATCACATGATATATATGTTCTTGAGATTGAGTGAGATCCCCATTTGGATCTCTAATCACATATCATAAATTGCCTACCAACAAGGATCCATGGATTTGAACACTACGCTGTTTCCATCTTTCAGTTGTTTTAATTTCTCGATTCTCATATTTGCTGGTTGATCTTTTTTTCTTATAACTTCATTTGCACATCAATGCACATTGTCTTTATTAAGTTTAAAATTCATTAACTCCTGTCTGCATAAATTTCTGAAATAGGCGTGTAGCTCTGATAGCTAATGTAGACCGTGTACTGCTACACTAGCCTGCGGCTGCGAGTCCATTTTTCTTTGTTCATTTAAAATATTAGGGAATCCTCTGTTTGTTTCCATCAAACCTCATCCAAGTTGTTTTCTAACTCGTGTATTTAAGTGCTAGTTTCTGCATTGGCAGACCACCTTAGTAGAAAAGGAGAGAACATTTGAACTTGGCAGTATATGGTTTTTGAGTTGACTCTCATTCTCAACATCATTGTCACTGTGCATATAGAGGGTGAAGCTTTGGTTGCTTATCAAAATTGATTATATAGATATGGATATTGACTTATTTCCTGCTTAATAAACAAAGCCTTAACTTCAGTCATTATCAGCAAAGCTGAACTTTCATGCAGATGCAGAAAACAGACCTTCCTAATGGATCGTGAGACCTAGAATTAACTGGGATGTAAATGGAGTGTCCCTTTATCATCTTCTACACGTGGCTCCCTTATCAACTTTGGCATTTGTTCAATAAATAGTGTTTCTAATATAGCATAGCATATCACTGAATAACAGAACATTCTTTCTGGTTCAGTTAAATATATATTTCATAACTTGAATGGAAATCTCGGACATGGTATGTTAGGCATTAGCTATGGGATGTGGTGATCAAATGTAGGAATTGAATGATATGGGAATCAAATTTCTCTCTGGGTTTAGGCTTGATGGCAATGATTGCCGAATAGAGGATTATACATAAAGAGGTTGAGACGATTAAAAATTGTATGCTTTGTTATGAATTGTTTTGATCAGTAAATTTCTGGGGTGCGTAGCTTCTGGTCATAGTATTGGTGGTGTCAACATAGTTGAGATTACGTCTATTATGTTCTAGTTTGGCTACTCCTTTTGATTTAAAAAAAATTGTGATCGAAGTCATTACTATTCTAAAATCACACAGGATAAGGCTATTAGGCACAATCAGGTCCTAAAGTTAGGTGAAGTGTAAAACATTAATCAATTTAATCCTTAAAATCAACATTATTGGTTAATTTTGTACTGATTTAGTTTAGCGATAATTGATTTTGAACTGTTACATGTTATTACGGTGTGTGTTTAAATTGATTTAAATGACATATTTACATTGAAATGTGCATTTTGCATTGAAAAGTACAAGAATATATTTTCTAACTTTAAAACAAATAGAAGCTGAATTATTGATATAACACAAGCAAATTTAGTGTCTAAACTACGTCGGTGTAGAACCAAAATCATGCCAAAGGCTTCTTTTGATGCTGAAGCTAATAGTACAGTAGTAGTATTTATTTACGCCAGTATTGACTTCTTGGACGCAGGAGCCAAACATAAGCTTAGTTTCCAACTTTAATAATTATCAATAAATTTGGTCTTTTAAATAAGCACTACGGATCAATTTAGTTCTTAATATCGTTAAATCAATCAAATTAATTCCTGAATTTGATAATTATCAATATATTTGATTCGTGGTGTTAAGAATTAGATTGATGAATATATATCTAATTGACTGATAATTGTTAAAAGAAAAGGTTAAATTACTTTTTAGCAACGTTAAAGGAAAAAATAGATTGATAGTTATATTAAAAGAGTTTAATAAGTATGTATTGTAAGTACAAAAGTTTTTATACTATCAGTCAATTAAAGTCATTATTTGTACATTAATAAATTTATTATATATAATAGTTTGTAATAAAATAACAGTATAAAAAATATCGTAAATATATATACTATTTTCTCTTATCAAAATTGAAGATTCATTTTGCTTTTTTCACGGCATGAAGGATCAAAATGAGTAATGATATTAATTTCGGGACGAAATGATTGCTTACTGTTTATGTAAATGATAAAGCTATCAGATACATTAATTTACTCATACTTGTCTACTCGCAACATGTGAACCACGTGTTTCTAGAATATTATATAGTATAACGATCAAAATCAAATTACAGCTGCTATGTACTTCTTTTAATATTAGTGTCTGCCCAGTTAATTTCTCTCCCCTTGAGTTTGCTGATTGTTGATTCCACAATCTGCACCACAAAACTGAGAGGTCAGCAATGCATACACGCGGGTTCCAAGTACAGAAATGGCAGCCTGTGATATCATATCATTTGAGTTAGAGTTATTTTATTTTTATAATTTTTTACTATTATATTATTCATCTTATTTTATATTTTCTTCTCTGATATTCTTAATCTTTTTTAATTGCGGAAAAAAGTCTAACAGATCTTAATAAAAAAAATCTCTTTCAATAATTTTTTAGTACACATAATCTATGCCTTGTATCTTTTAAAATAAATCACTTAGGATCTATTTTTTGTGAAAGTAAAATGGTAGAAACAAATAAAAGGAAACAAATAAATTGACAATTTTTTTAATTATGATAGAAATGTGAAAAAAAATATTATATATATAAAAGAATGTAGTTAAGAAACTATTATTTATATAATTTTGCTAGTGCCTACACAATGGGTACTATAAAGGTGTTTAGGTTTTTTTTTTCTTTCAAAAAATACTTTCTCTACTATTTTTTTTCCTGAGCATGAGAGGAAAGCATTTTTAGATGGGTTTTAATAAAATATATCTTTCCTTCTCATTTTGGAACAATCCCAAAATATCACTTTTCCTTCTATGAGAGAAAACCCAACTTTTGGTCTTCCGTTCCTTCTCCTTTCATGTCTTTCCTTACCTTTTCAATAAAAATAAACACAAAAAAATATTGGTACTTTAATTTATTGTTTGTGTGATTTTAGTTTTTTTTTTAACTAAATAGGAATGTTTTCTTAAAATTATTTATAAAAAAAATGTAAAATGCTTTATTAGTTTGGAATAACTTTTACCATCTGACGCATCATCTTATTTTTAGGGTAAACATAATTTTCTCTCAGTTATAGAAGCAAATATTTTCTCTGTTCTTCATAATCTCGGGGCACAACTCCAATCGCATTTTTTTAATTATTTAATGGACTCAACTTTTTGTATTTGTGTTTATAGCCGGCGTGTGATACAGGTATACGATAATATACAGGTGAACTTAATTCAGTTAAGCTTGATCTGTGTTGGCCTGCAAAACATAAATGGATTAGATTGGAATTGTTGGCACGCAAAGTTGACACGTTAAAAATTAAGATAGGTTGCGTGTTTTTTAGAGATCACATTTTCTTTATGAAAAATAACTTAAGTACCCTGTTTAATTACTTAATAAGACCCATGTAAAATTCACTTATTACGGTTTATTTGTTTAAGCCTACAGGTGATTTTGAAAAGAGAGAAATAGGTGAGAAAGATATTAGAACATAAGTGTGATGAAATTTTCATTAAAAATTAAAAAAAATTAAGTATTATATAATTGAAAAATATTTATAAATTTAAGTATTAAGATTTTAAATTAAATTGTGATGTTAAATTCACTTATATAATTATTTGTGATTTATTAATAAAAATATTTTTAATATTTACTCTCTTAATTTTTTTTAAAAAAATGATTTTTGTAGGAAAAACAGAGAAAAGAAGACAATTATAAATAATTATAAAAGATAAAATAAATAATAAATTGATACTAATTTTATTTATTTTATTCTTTTAAATTTTATTATTTTTTATTATCATTTTTAATAAAGTTGATATAATTTTCTGTTCGAGAAAATATTAGATTATTTTTTATCTCACTAAAAAAAATTATAGATCTGCCACTAATTATAAAAATTCACTTATTTTTTTACTAATTCTCTCTTCTACTCTTAAAGACAAATATATCTTTATAATATGATATTGATATTTTTTTTATCCAAATAACTTAAAAATGTACTTATTTTTTTACTCGTTCTCTCTTCTACTCTATTTTCTTCTCAAAATCTTTCATAATCTAAAAGTGTTAATTATGAAAAATCTGTAGGAAAGACAGTAACAAGTTAGAGATAATGTGATGCAGACCTTCCTTTTCCTACTGCAAGTATTAATTTGTTGGTTTCTTTTGTTGTTGGACACCATAGGTTTGCTTTTATTCTTACCAATGTAACACTGTATAAAATGCGGCAGTGCCTGGGTATCTCTGTTGGGCTAATGATTGTATTGGTCCATGCTGTAATCATAGAGACTGTGTCAGTTCAATCACCATGGATTAAGTCATGCAGTAGGGATCTAACAAGAAATACTACAATAAAATCTCTCTTGTCCTCTTCTTTTACTTATCTTAATACTGCATTCAGAACTGACCCACCACCTCGAGTCACAATCTAGCCAGGATCACTATATTTCATATTTCTTTTTACTTCCCTTGGCTGATTGATCAATAGGTTAATTCAGCAATATAGGGTATTATTCCTCTAAACTCGAATGATTTTGTTTTCCTTTCTCTAAGAATATCTTAATCTTGATCAGAATCTAGTCTCTTAGCATACTATTGTTTTTAATTTCTTTGTTGATACTTTGTTAACCGATTGGTAAGTGTATCAATTTTATTATAAGTAGTAAAGTATTCAAAAGTTTGAGTGTTGAATTCATACAGACTTTAATTGTACTTAAGTGATGCAAATCCAATTATTAAACAATAAAAAAAAAGAAAACAAAGACAATGAATTGTAAATGTCAAATTTTGAATAAGGTAGAGCAAAAAGATAATAAGAAAAAATAAATAATAGTTTAAATGTGAAAAGATATAATCAGAATGCAATAATGTTGGGGGCCTAGTATGCCAAAACTACTTATAATATAATTGATTTTCTCTATTTTATGAAATTCTTGTTTGCACCTGCATCTACTGAATTATCTTATCTCTGGTTTCCTGCATGAAAGGCCTAGTTTATTTATCCTTTTTCCCAAATTTCTTTGCAAAGATCAAATAACAAACCGCATTAAGATAAGAGATGCAAAAATTCGTGGGCAAAATAAATGTCAATCTATTTCTAGCAATGAATTCACTAAGATATATTTTCCAATTCTTTAGAAAATAATCATTTTTCAATGCATTACCCTCTAAATATTATATGAGTGATCAGACCATAATAGCATGAAAGCACAGAGAAGAATAATAGAAACAAGATTGCATTAAATAGATAATAGGAAAGAATTACATTACAAAATTTTTGGTCTCTAGACTCCCAACAAAAGGGGTTTTAGCTTCTCATAGCCATACGAGACTTTACACTTTAGAGTTAATGGAAGAAGGTGATAGATGACTAATAACAAGAAAAGGAGAAATAGCTAAGGAAAGAGGATTTCCCCTAAGGGGTAGACTCAATGTGTGGGTTCTGAGATTGTCTGTCTTTTCCTTCTGCTTTCTCTTCCTTATATAGGCACTAGGTAGCTTACTTTTTACGCTGATTTCACACTAAGAGCGTCTTTGGGCTTCTTCGTGGGCCTTATGCGCGCTAAGCTTGCGGTGCAGGCTAAGCCTGCATTGCGCGCTAAGCTTGTAGTGTGCGCTTAGCCTATAGTGTGCTAAGCCTGCAGTGTGGGCTAAGCCTATGAAGTGTGCGCTTAGCGAGCGTCCGATTCTTCCAACTTTTTCTTTAAAAATTTTTTCTTCTAGTTTTTGCATTATTTTTTCTTCAAAACACTTGAAATCTTTTTTTTTTGAATTCTGTTAATAAAAAATAATAAAGATATTAATTTCTTCATTATTTCATTAAAAATAATAATAAAATAAAGAAATTATGATCATTTTTAATCAAAATTAACTATCAAATTAACTTATATTTCACGGTTATCATACTTCTCATGCAACTGAGAGTGTAATTGAGAATATTATATTAGCTTACGGAGGCCAAACCAAGATTTCAAATATATCTTGACGGTGATTCTAAGCATTATGTAATTTTCTGAAGCACATCATTTCCTGATACTAATAGTTGCGTCATAATTGAAACTCTTGTTACCCGTCGTCCACACATGTAAAAGTAGAGTGGCAATTAATTTACATGATACTCGAGCTTTTACCATTTCAGGACCAAGTTCGGCATCATACCGTGCTAATTGAAAGTACCAAAAGTGGGTTTCAAGTGATAATTCAATCCATTCGAGCTGCATGCCCCACCATTCAATTTGCATACAGAGCACCTAGTTCTGTTTGATAATTAAGCCAGCAATGTTCTTTACAAAGTGAACTGTGCTTAGTCGAGTAGGATAAAGGAAAATGTTATTGTGATGAATGATGATAACAACCTTACAGTTTGATCAAAGTTCCTTAAATTAAAATGGGGTTTCTTTACTCTTTGTTTTCTATCCTTCTTTTGTAGTTTTAGGTGGGGGCTATTCAATGAAACTGCCCATTAAAAAAGCGTTTTATAATAGCTTGTGCACTAAGAAAGGTTATTGATGATGTACCCTCCGGGTCATATGTTGACCAACTCCTTTTTCATATGTGGACCGACTCCGTAAGGTAAAAATGATCCACACTTTGATTTTATCTTAAAATCACTCTAATATTATAATGTAATTATTTAGGGTGTAGATTGAAGATCTCGGGATAATACTTACGTCAATTACGGAAAATCATCTCTAAAATATCACAATCCAATTGAATGTCATAAAAAATATATAACTTAACACTTGACCTAGACATCGGACTTATTACACTTAACACTTGAATGCTCTGGATTAAGATTCTTGTGTGGCACGATCTAATTACAATAACATAAGACAAAAAAGAAAGATGGCTTTGATGCTATGGGAACTTGTATGAAATTATTCAGGGTTTTTGGCTATGATTGATAATGATAGCATAGTTGATTAAACTTAGAGAGTGTCTTGAAAAGATTCAATAATGTTGGAGGGTGATCTACCAAATCATACTCCACAAAGCCACCAATTGGAAGACAAAGGAACGTGGGCCAAAAAGTATAAGTGCCACTTACTTGGCTGCGATATACAGGACAAAACACCATGCATGCTTTTGAGTTTTGACAGGATGACACTGAAATCAAATACTACGTCCCTAAAGTACTGTTTAAAGAACGCCTTAATCCTTTACGTACGTGACATATAATTTTTTTTCCCTTTCCATGTCTCTCTTCTTTTGTCAAAGTATATACATATCTTGAAGTGTGAAATCATTATTTTTGTTTTAAAAATTAGTACGTAGGCCTTTTTATTTCCAACTAATTAATACATACGTGCAATATTTCGTATAACAAAAACATTGGGAGCCTTATCCGGTTATCCCCATGTGTAATAATCCCAAAAGAAAAATGAATTAAGTGATAATATTAATATATGTTTAGAATTAAAATGTCGGTATGTAATTAAATTTAGGAATGGAATGAAACAACTAAAAATTTCTTAGACTTTGTTTGATATTTTCTTAGTATCAAGTATTAATATTACAGCCCTATATACTTTTAGAAACTAAAATGGTATTTTACCTAATTTTAGGGTGATTAAGTATAAGAAAGAAAAAGGAAAGAATATTAAGAAAGTAAAAAAAATAATAAAATATAGCAAATGATGTGATAGGAAAAAAATTAAAAAAGATTAATTCCTGCACCTAAGTAGAAGGGTATTGATCCGCAACTTTTGTTTTATTTGTTTTAATATGAACAAAAGTGAGTACATCAAGAAGGAGGCGCGTTTGGACGGTCCTGTACACGTTTGATTGGTGCTTATTAATCTACCCAACTCAATTGACACGGAAGAAAAACTAGAGAACAATGTGATTGGGGGGATTAGTTAATATTAAACGAAAAAAACAATGGAATTGACTAGGTTAAAAATACGGCATAATTGTGAACAGATTACATATAGCTGATATAGGTGGTCACATGTAGATTCGAAAAGCATGGAGCTATATATACTGGTCTTGTTGTTTTGTTTGAATGGTTTCCAGACGCAGTATTAAAAAGATGATTAACACGTGATCAAGTTTAAAGCCAAATTGAAGCATATCCTCAGCCTTCCAGATATATTAATTACTTGAAGCAGGTGCAGTCCAATTAAATATGTAAAGGATTTGATTAAAATGCACTAGTACTTCATTATTGAATTAATTATTCGAACCACTTCCAAAGACGTAACAAGGGATTCAATATTCATTATTGTTGTTGTTGTGGCAAAGGAATGTGTCGAATTGGCAATTGGGGGAAATGGAGTGAATCAACAGCCTCGCCGTGTGCTCCTGTTTAACGACGGCACCGTCCATCTCCACCAAAGCAGCACCCACAATCCGGTCGTAGTCGCCGCCGCCGCCGGCGACGAAGGCGACGAGGGCTGCCTGGACGGGGCCCAAGCTGGGATTAAACGCGGCGGATTCCATGTAGGAGCCTTTAAAAACATTACCATGGCAGTCGAGAAGGGCGACGCCGGAGGGGGACCCACTGTAGGGTGCATGGGATTTGTTGGCGGCCTCGAGAGCCGCAATTTTCAACTTGTGATTGGGCACGTGGGCGTTGAGATAGTGTTGGAGGGTTAGGGTGTTGTGGTGGGGTTCCAAGAGAAGGGGAGCTTCAAGGGGGAGAAGGTCGTGGGGACCGAACCTGTGAGGGAGGAAGTCAGAGAGTGCCCTGAATTCTGCTGTGGCCTCCGAGGTTACCAGGATTTTCACGTCGGCGGCGGCGCGGAGTTCTTGGAGGAATTGGCGGCAGTGCCCGCAGGGGGCGGCGGAGACGGCCAGGGACACCAGGTGGGGCTCCGCATTCAGGGAGAGGTTGGTGATGAGGAACTGTTCGGCGTGGACGGAGTGGTGGAGGGGGAGCCCAGGGAACTCCAGGTTGACGCCGACGAAGATGCGGCCGGAGGGGGCCAGGCCCACGGCGGCCACGGAGAACTTGGAGATGGGGGGTCGGGCGAGGGGCTGGGCGGCGGGGACCAGGGTGGGGAGGAGTTCCGGGAGGGTCACGGCGGCGGACTCCGCCAGGGCAAGGGCTTCCGATGCTTCGATTACGAACTTAGAGGGTGGTGGATCCATTGAAAAATGAAGTCTGAGCCCAACCAACAACAATCATTCCATTTATACTAGATAGGGATCCTTTTGCTACCGACAAGGGGGTAACACACGCTTCGCTACCCATCCCATGCCCAAACACATTCTTAATTTTTGGTTAGTCATTATATTTTCACAATCAAAAATTTTAAAATTCAATTAATAACTTTTTTAATTATATTATATCATCAATCAAATTAATTACTTATTTTTTCTCTCTCTCAAATTATAAATAATTCAATGTTGTCTAAAAATTATTTTTCTTTCTTCATTATTTTACTAATCACGGTAATAAATGATTCGTGAATTACTTATAATTCTAACATATTTTTAACATCTATCATTTCTCGCTTTATAAATCTTATTATATGTATATTTTTTTCTCTTTTTTTTTTTTATTCTCATTAGGTGGTTAACATATTAAGTATTTCACCAAGTATTTTCCTTTTACTTTCGCCCGTTTAACACTTCTAGCTCTCTCCCTATTATAAATATTATATACATTCACAATGTAATTTTTTTATACTATTATCTAAATACAAATGGTTATAAAAAAATGTTGTTTTTCATACTATTTAATATATAATATAATTAATAAAATATATTTATTATTTCGTTGCAAAGAACTCATTAAATTTACAACTTATTTGAATTAAATTTATGACATAAACATCTGTTAAAATTTGAAAGAGATTGTTAAAATAACTTATAATATGTCTATAATTTTGTTTTCGGTTTATTTCAATAAGCTCTCCATCATAATTTATAAAAAGACTTAATTACAACTTATATAAAAACAATTTAATTTTCTTTCCTCTTCAATTATAAAGATACTTATACGTAATTGCTTACATGATAATGAGCTTGATCTCTCAAAACACATTTTACCTGTTTTTTGTTACTAGCTCTATTTTAAAAAAGAAAATGTAGTGGTATCCCCAATAAAAAATATCGAAATGTGTTGACGAAGCATGTGCTCCAGCTATGCGTTTAACTTACAATCGAATGGACTTGACACTCATTTCGTGCATGTGGTAAGTAAAGGAATCTTAAAGGAAGTGTTCGTGAAAACGATAGGAGCAAAATGTTCTAATATGAACATAATATTTTAGTAGAAAAAATTATCTAATATGTCAAATACTTTGGGGTTATAATGTTTGTTTTGGTGGTGAGTGAAGAAGGCAAAATAGAAAGGTTATGGATTTCAATTTTCATACAAACAAAAAATTAATAATTAATAGTTAACATTTTTTCACGAAAAAACATGTCAAATACTTTTAGTGATCTGATTGAGTGAGTCTTAGTGTAAATGTGCAAGCTTTACATCAACTGTAATCAAGATTATATTATTTTCTTATCAACTGAAAGCTTAAAATATGTGCTATGTTCATAAAATGTATTTTTTTTTTATAGAAAAGATGTTCATGTGGAAATGTGGTGTACCCAATAAAAGTATTAAAAAGTGATGAGATGATGTGTCACTGCTAGCATATGCATTAAACTTATAATCTTATAATCAAGTAGGAGTTGACATTCATTTGATGTGGTTAGGTAAAGGAATCTTAGAAGTATTCATGTACTTACACGATTGAAGAAAAATATTATCGTAATAAAGTTATTTTGACGCGATTACTTTATTGTATGGTGAAAAAGGCCAAGCCCAATCAAGAGATTTCCAAGCCCATTCTTACTGGGACTGAAATGTCAGTGTCTTGACACTTTTAAGGATTCAAATGAATATTTATCTTAAAAAAAATTTAAGAGCAAATAAAAGGTTGTATGAAGAAAAGACACCATGTAAAAGCTTATTATATAAAAAATGATTCCTAGAAACTCATGATACCTGGGAAGACAAAGGGAGAGAAGAAAAAACTATGAGCCATGATATTTTGTGATAAGAAAAAAAAAAGATAACGAGCTTTAATAAAATATATAAAATTGTGAGATGTCTAGATATATCATTACCCTTAATTTTTCTATTTGTGGAATCAAAGAACACGTGTATCTTCGTTACTTGTACGGCCAAAGCCATAGACCAACAAAGAAAAAGAAAAGAAAATATTACTATTCCAAATCTAAACATAATAACTTGTAAATTTAGATATCCCAAGGGTAATAATGCGACGTTATTCCAAGTCTCAAGCTGGAATAATTTTATGGCCATTGATCATGTTCTTCATGGATTCAAATCGAGGAGCCTTTTCACCGAACTTGGTGCTGCCATAGAGCTTCAAATAGTCCCCATAACGGAAATTGCTTGGGTACAAGAGCTTAGGAGCTGGTGAAATAATGGCATCTCCAATGGGGTTATAGAAGGTGGCAATGGAGATTCTGCTTCCATTATTGTCAGGCATGACCCTATGCACAACACTTCTATATAAGCCATTGCTCAACACTTCCACTTGATCACCCGTGTTCACAAAAATGGCATTGTTCTTGGAAGGTGGAATCTCTACCCATTTGCCATCTTTGAAGAATTCCAGACCCGGCACCTCGTCATCTTGGAGCAGTAGAATGATGCCACCCGCATCTGTGTGCTCTCTAAGTCCCCTCACAAGTTCTGGACGTGGACATTGAGGGTACTTGGCCACTTTTGTTCCCACAGCTGGACCCTCACCATTTCCAGAAAATGCTTTCTTAATGTAATCCTTCTCCAAACCAAGATTTTCACTCATGAGCTCAGATAACTTCTCTCCCAGCTTCAGGAGCTGTGCAATGTACTCATCCATTGTTTGGCTGCATTTAATTACATACACACTTACATATCAGTTCAAAATATGTTAACAACACACTCTCTAATAAAACATTCTTTCTTGTACGGTGAAATTCATGTGGGTTTATTCGTTCCTAGACTAGTGAAACTCACATGATTTTCAACCAATACAAGAAAGTGGATCGGAAAGAGGATGTTAATGACCGTGTTGCCAGGATTCCTAATTAATATAAGTTTTGTATGTCTTAGGACTTGTAGTTTGCTTGTGTGTGAGAAATAAAGAGGTCTAGTACTGCTATTCTATAGGTGCCACACATGAATCAACAAGGGTTGGGTCTAGCAGAACCGCATAAGGGGTTAGTTTCCACCACATGGTAAATCAAAGTTTGAATTTATGTTTGGAGAAATATTCACATTTAGTGTTTAACTGTGTCTCAATCAAAATTATCTCTAAAGGAGAATACATGTAGGTAAAAAAAAAGAAAAAGGAACATATATGGATTGACTTACCAAAGCTCCTGAGAGATGTTTGAAATTTCATTGATGTTAGAGGTGGGGCGATGCCAAATGAAGAAGGTACTTTCCCAATCTATATCAGAGGTGTTCTGCTGTTTCTCCAACCTCTTGGCTATCTCAGACTGGTAGAAGCTTTCCTTCAGGTTTTCCTCATAGTATGCATTGATCAACTGCTTCACCTTCCCCATCAGTTGTGTGTCAATTTCATGGTTCTCAACCTGCATATGCAAATGCGTTAAGGAAGAAAATTAATTGAGAAATGATGAAGAAGAAAAACAAAGGGACAACATATATAATTTTTATTCTCTATACCATACCATAAAGCAGCCCCATTTTTCACAAGCTTCGTGCAATAGGGCCATTGTGTCACCCCTCTTGTCCCCATTGAGCTTACTAAAATCTATCACAGGGATCTCCATCTTTGTACTAGACTAGATACTTAGTGTTTCTTTGTTGAAGGTTTGTTACAGAGGATGGGTATATATAGGGCGAGAAAGATCTAAATCCACGTCAAAAATTGTAAGAGAAAAGGCTAGCTAGCTAGAATGGCGCAAAAGCTATTTCACTGCCATAATGTGATCATGTACAATTTTTTATTCTTATGTTCCAATGGTCAACCGAATTTCCCTTGTACACAAAGTTTTTTTTTTTCTTTTCTCCACCTTACTTTAAGTCCAATTTTAGTCGTGATAATTGATTTACATATAAAAATATCTTAACTAACTAATACTTTCAACTAAAAGCCAATTTAAGCCATTATGGGTCGCCTGCTTCTTTCTCTGGTAAATCAATAAATCCACTGTATATACATTACAAAAACTAGGGGCAGTATCATCGAAAAGGTTGCATTCAAAGAGGAAAAATGTAGAAAAGGGAATGTGGGTCGAGCGAATCGAACCAGTGGGCGGTTTTGGCTGGATGCTGTTGGAACATGATTATGATGAATTACTCACTCACTCAAGCGCCCATGTACCTTATTTTATTCAGAGTTTTCGATTCAAGGTAGTTTAACTATCCCTGTACATGCATCATGCATGACATAATAACTGAAAGATCCAAT